>NC_135869.1:18651461-18776461 GCF_031162955.1 Sander vitreus
TAACATTATTGCCCAAACTACAACCCTATAGTTTACAGAGCAATTTGTGTCTGCATTTGTAACTGCTATTAATAACTGATACAGGACTACCTTAAATGTGTCTTTTAATAGTTAACACTAGAAAACCATGTAGACATTAAACACCATAGCTACTGTTATGCTGTTATTTTCCATTGCCAGTGATAGCAACATCAAAGCCGCAGCCAACATTTTAAAGGCACACTTGGAAAAAAGACTGTGACTGATGCCAGAGCCTTAATAAAGAATTAATGTTAACTAGAATTCATAAAAGCACAGATTTTCTCATAAACAAATCATCATGCCACATCCCACCACCAGTGAAGTTTCTGAGGATTAAGGCAGTTTAATGCATCAAAATGAGCATGCTGTATTGTTTGGACATGCTCCCCAAGTCATTTGGGTTGGACATGCTCGAGTAAGAAACTCCTGCCATATTTGGGGATTAATTTACAGTTGAGATGTTCCCAAGGAATTGTGAGATTATGTTCAGCACAGTGTGTCTGCTAGAGTGTGATAAAGCAGTAATCCGCCTAGTGTTTAGCTGTGTTAGGGATTCTAGGTTGACTCTGGGGTCTATATGTTCCAAACATACCCTCTCTTCATCTCTCATCCCTCTCTCTGTCACACACACAGTCTTGGTGAGCATTAAGTCTTCCTTACCACGATAATTGGTTGACAGCTCATTTACTTGATACACATTCACTGCAACTGGTTTGAGGAGTCAGGGCTGTAAAGTTGGTACAGTCATTTGATTATCAGTCTTTGTTAGGCAAAGCAACTATGGCAGCTCATTGTTGAAGATGTGATTCTTGATTTATTTATTCATCATTAATTTAGAGGAAGGTAATGTTCCTTTTTAGTCTGTTTGTCTGAAGTAACTGGCCCTGAAAGCTCAACGCACTGCAACTTAAGAAAACACACGCAAATGGACAAAATATCTTCCCCAATTTGACAGCACTTGCGCAGGAATTAGAAAAAACAATACGTTGCAAAGTGAGAAAACACAACCAAATACCGAAACGCTGCAAATACAGAAAACACAACCAAATACAAGAACACAACAGCTTGGGGCTTGCCATCAATGCACCAAGACCTGGCTCTATGTTTCAGTGCTAAATCACTCAACTTCTCACCAATGATCATTTTACAAAATGTGTGTTTCAGAGACTGGAAATAGTGTATTAAATAGAATATATAATAGCATATTTAAAAGGAGTCTTATTTATGGGGACTAGTATTCAAGGAAAAGTTAATCTCCAAAAGTTCAACATTCAATACACTAAATCACTTTCTTGCCGAGAGTTAGATGAGAAGATCGACACAAAGTATTACCTACCATGTGGTATCAATCTTCTCATCTTTCCCAAAATGATGAACTTTTCCTTTAATACTAGTCCCCCCCCAGACTTCTGATTTCCAACCAGTTTGCCTTTTATGTCACAGTAAAATGTCCTATTCTTAGAAGTGTTAACATATACCTATTTCCAGTCAAACACAAATTTGCAAAATTATCATTAGGGAGAAGTTTTGTGATTCAGCACTAAAACATTGAGCCAGGTCTTGGTACAAAAATCTAAGGATCAAGCTGCGACCTCTCTAAAAAGGAGAGTCAGCTGCTTGTACATGTAGAGTCCCTTTGGCATGCTATGACTCCTGCAACACCTCCAACACACAGATCTCAGCCCCTCCACCAACTGGCCCTCTCTGTGTCCCGCCTCTTCTCTCTGCATGCCCTTTAACCTTCCTGCCTTGGCACAGTATATATAGTCTGTGTGACTATCAGAGTTCTCCTGGCAGCCATCATGAAGGGTGCAGTCTTGATCTGCTGTTTCCTCTCCCTGCTGCATTTGCAGGCCACAGCAGGTAAGACTTTTAGTAAGCATTTTGCTTAAACATCTGGTGGATTCCTTGTATTTTATGTTGGATGGTGCATTGTGGGCAGGAGATATGCTTGTATACAAATGCTGCTGATGGATGAAATAGTGATGCGGTGTAAGTTTAGAGTCTTGTTTAATGCATGTTTAATGATTGCTCTGTTAGCTTGTTCATACTGTGATGCTGTGATGCTGTGATTCAAACTGTTAAAAGTAGATTGTCAAAAGTAATTGGTACAGTTCCTGTGTCCATTGTGGGGGAAGTTTGAGCAGGAATAGCACTGGCTTCAGTGACAGTCATAGAGACACCAGCTGAGGATAGACAACCCGTTCTTTCTTTGCCACCAAGCAGGACTATTTCAAATCTGTCTCAGTTTATAATTAAACTGTTGGCACCCAGTACAAAAACGTATTTAAGTGGCTCTTTGTCGTCTTTTTAATCATTCAAATCCAAAACAACCACAACACTCTAATCCCTAACACTTTTAATGTATGAACAAATGTCTTCTCATTCATTTTGGTGACAAACTAGAGTTCAGCCTCTCCTGTGGACTGACAGCATGTCAGCTGTCCTAACGCATGGCACCAGCTGATGGAAAGTCTTACCAAGGAGAGGACAGCCACCCAGAAGCTTGAATGGACACTGAGCTTTTTGTCACATACCTCTGCATTCATTGATGTGAACTCTTTGCTTCAATCTTGAACTTTATTTTCCACAACTTGGTTCAGAAGAGTTACTCCAGACTTGAAACACCTATAGGGGGCAACATTTCCTGTGATAATAATCCATAACGTCATAAACTACAGGGGTCGTGACAATCTCACAATAAATGTGATTACATGGCACCTCTGGAGTTGAGTGTCAACAACTTCGCCCAGATTACCCATTCTAAAAATGCGGAATGGTTACTGGGTCTGGACTGGAGCGTTTGGTGTTACCCTTGTCCGTCACCCTTGTCCGTCCTTGGGTGGCGTTCAGCTCCACAGCCCGGGCCCAGGCCTCCATATTCCAGTCTGCAGTCAGGTGTCTAAGATTGGAAGGCCTCCTGAAACCCAACACTGTTCACTACAGTTCCTCCCTCCCTCCGCTCGACTCCCCTTCCCTCCTGACATCTCACCCCTCCCAGCCCATGCTTCCCTTTAGATACACTGCGCAGCTGCTGTCACTCTGCACTGTCACAATCACAATTTATTCCCAGCAGTTGGCCTTATAGGGACATGCATTCTCCAGGCAGGAGGGGCCAGGCTTTGGCTGCAACTCATGCCTTCATAGACCCCTTCAGCAGGTCAATGCATCTTTTGGTGGCCTCTGTCTACTGTATGTGCATACTATGTATTGATTTTTGTTGTTGTTGCTGCAGAGCACACAGGAGTTTTGATTCCAATACCTGCAGGTTATGGACAATTATGAGAATCATGAAGTCCTTGCTGCTCAGTGTGCAATTATTTGTGTTACTGATTAGTTCAAACAATGTCAGGAACTCCATTTAAGTAGCTAACATTGCAGAGATGAGCATAAAGGGCTAATCTCCTTCAAAAGGAATGTAAAAAAAAAAAAAATGCTATCATCTCATCATGGGTTGTCTAACAGCCCTGGGCTGTGCAGATTTTCTAGTCCAAAAAGCAAAGACATTAATGTTATATCCTAACACCATCATTTTGTAGATTTTGTGTATATTTTGTAAGAAATACAGCTGACAGCAGCAGCAGGGCCTACACAAGACAAGGTAATCTTGATGTTGTTGATGTCTTACACTCATTTTTTGTCCCGCATCAGTCTTTTTCATCAGTCAAATTTAAAGACTGAAGCCAGTCGATTACATCAATAAAATTGTCCACATTTTGATGTAAAGCAAGGACACCATGGCTTTGGAAATTGTAGACATGATAGAAAGAATAATTTTCGTAAAATATAGCTTTGTATGTCTCTGTGTATGGTTAGGAATCTTTAGGCTCTGGTGTAGCAGTGTGAACAAAGCTTCAGGTGTAGTAAGGCCTGTTCGATCTGCCAGGCCTGGAGTACTCATCTGACTCTGCCATAATATTTCCTTTACAGTCATTTACCTGCCGGTGTTAAATAGCTTCCTTCTTTCACGACAAAGAAAGGAGCAGAGAAAACCTGTGTTTTTTTGTTTGTGTGAATGGGTCAACATACTGTTAAATGACCAACCTGACTCCATGATGCTGCTCACTTGTCATATAGGAGTAAACGTAGGTTGCTAGAGTAACTATTGGGTTATTATAGGATTGCCAGAAACCCTACACTAACCAGGTCTTGTGTGAATGGCGCTGACTGACCAAATGAGGATTGAAGCCATGTTCAGTGTCCGATGTCAAATGTGGTGTTTGAGTGTAAGAGCAGTTTAAGAAAGCTGCTAATACAATATAAAATAAAAGTAATTAGTGGAAATGTAGTTACAGCGTTTTGCTAAAATTCAACACTCAGAGAGCTGACTTTTATAGACATATCACAGTCTATATTACCTCTTTGAGAGCTTGATTAGTTCTTCACACCAGTGTGTTTATACTTGAGTGGTAACCTCGATACAGTGAAAACATATTTGGCCTCCTCACTTTGCAGAGGGGGCACATGGAAATTTAAAGGCACACTTTCCCCACGTGATCCCCTATGATGGTATGTGGCATGTCTGGGACATCCCTACGTTGGTAGTAGTAGAAGAAGGGACACACCAGTCAAACTCAATGCCTAACAACACACCCCTCCTTAAGTCAAGCCCCCCAGTCCCAAGGGCACCTGATGTCCTCTCCTGGCTTTCGAACAGGAGAGCAGGGATAGAGGCTTCAGATCAACACCTCAGGGTGAAGTGCCTTTGCCATTGCGCCCTCCTTTAAGCCTGTCACTCAACTACATGTCTAGCTGTCAGTGACCCCTTAGTAGACTTACAATCTGGATGTGGCTCACGTAAGATGGTCTGTAAGGGCCGGTGGCAACCCTTAGGTCATGTTTTTTGGTTTATTTGGGTTTTTTTTACCGTTAAAGGGGTGATAGAATGCAAAACCAAGTTTACCTTGTCATAGTTGAATAACAACAGTTCGGTGGGTGAAATGGGCATACAGAGAACCACAAAGTCCCATTGACAACCCTTTCCTTTGCAAATCTCACAATTTGAAACTGCTGCTGAAAACGGGCAAATCCCAATGAAGCTAATAGTTGACGTCAACTCGGTGGCTGTACCTTATTTGGCTCTGGTCTGTACCTTTGTCACGCCCCAAAATTTTGCCAGCGTACATCTGAGACATTAGTTTAGCTGCACGCTGCTCTGTGTATTTCAAAGGGAATTACAAAGAAGAAAGTTTTTCAAGGATATTGAAAATGAACCACGGTCATAAATGCAGGCTGTACAGAGAATTCTATCATCCTTTTAAAACAAAATACACCAACATTTGGATGTAGAAAGTAGTCTGCCTTTGCACATAAAAACTTTCTGTTTTGAAATACATACATTTACAGGACATAGTGTGAAAGTAATCTAGAAGTAATGAATTATATTTGAACTGCATTTGTTGTGTAAAATGCCTGAGACATACAAAGAAAACCATCATGTGTTTTGTTTGCTACATATCAGTACTGTCTTTGAAACTTACATGAGCAATCCTGGCGGTCCGGGTACAGTAGCTCTTATTTGGATACATTACACAATTAACTCTAAGGGATGTGGATGTCTCTGAGTCTCCACACTGACTAAAATAGGAACCAGCCATTCCGTTCCCTCCTCTTTCCATCTTTTGACCCATTGTGGGTCTATTTTTGACTACGGTGTAGTACTAGCTCCACAAGCTGTGCCACCTGTTGCAATCGGTGGCATTTTCTCACGACGCCCTGCACAAGCTCTGCTGACTGCTCTCACACCTCTGACCCTTGCTAAAGGAAGAATCATGTGCATTTGTATGGATTAGGTTTATTTAGCATACATTGAGCTTTGCTTTTTGGTGAAATGTATATGCAATGTCCTTCTAACGTGTGCAAGAAAATTGGCGTATTTGTCACATTAATGCTATTTCTGTCCTTTGGTATTTTACAAATCAGTCCTTATGTAAAAATTGTCCACCGTGTTTAAATTTGAATGAAACCGAAGCCTCTTCATGGATCTTTCCAGTGGAGCCCCCTGGCCTTCAGTTTAGGTTGCCTGAATCCCCCCTTGCTCAGGATAAATCCTCTGACTGGGGGTTCCAGGCCTGTCACCCTCATCATGTTCATAATTCAATTTACCTCCACTGTGATGCAAGTAGAACATGATCCAAGGGGTTAACACATACACAGATACCTAATATATACAGTGTAAATATACTATGCACATGTCCTTGTGCAAATACATACTATCACCCACACATTCATGTCCACATAAAAACAGATTGCTTATTAGGGTAATCCCTGGTTGTAATTTTTGACCACATTGAAATGAATTTTGTTTAGTTCAGTATGTGCTTATGATTGTCTGAATTAGTTGACAGTGCTCAAGATATATTCTTTTTTAATTTGTCCTCATTTCATTTTAAAGATTTCTTTTTGTTGGGGCTTTTCCGCCTTTAATGGACAGGACAGCTAGGTGAGAAAGGGGAGAGAGAGGGGGAAGACATGCAAGAAACCGCCACAGGTCTGACCCGAACCCTGGACCTCCACGTCGAGGCACAAACCTCCATGCACACGCGCGCCTGCTCCACCCACCGAGTCAACCCGGCCACTCTCCATTTCATTTTAACTACCTATGTATTTGCACATTGGATAGTGATTGGCTCCACAATTAGTGATGTCACAAACAATGCTGTCACATGAACAACTTATTATACTGTACATATTTCAGGGAAGTACAAAGCCTTCTCCCCTTAGCAGAGTAACGTGGAAATGTGTTTATATATCTATCAATATTTATAGTCAAATATCTGGCAAAAGTAAAGGGGGTCTTTAAACTTGAGCAACATATTTGCACAGTTTTGTTGTTCCATCTGATGATTGAATAGCCTCCACACAAGGCTCTGTAGTTGAGGCATGACTCACCCAGCTGCTGAGGCCGTGGTAGGCTTAAATCACCAGCATTCCTTCTGGATGTGCTGATGCCACCAGAATGTTTCTCCAAACTGAGGGAGGGTTGTGTGGCAACGGGCTCAGTGAGGACACATGGTCCTGGTTGCAGATGTCCAGGGTTCAACTCCCCTGGCGCCTGCAGGGTTAATTTTGAGCACTGATGCAAGGCCCGCCCTCCGTGGGCAACACTGCCTCTATGATCTTTGCAGACCTCTGTGCCAGGGCTTCCATCAGGGATTGACTGGATTGGGAGGTGTTAACACACTCACAGCAGTTAAGGCCCACTCAAGAGGCTTGTGTTAAAAGACACGACTCTTCTGAGTGATGAGTCAAGTTACAGAATCTTGAGTAAGCTTTGTGTGCTGAAGGGACAGGCCTGTTACAGTGAAGAGATGGGACATGTTCCTCAAAAGTTCAATCATCCTCAGTGTTCTCTGAAAGCTGACATCTCTCAAACAAACAAAAAACTCTTCTTTGTATAACTTATCCCATCTTGTGCCAAATCTTTACCCAGTGCTTGTTCAGATGATTTAAATTCTGGCTTTTGCAATGTTTCTCTTTGACTCAATTTGCTCAATGTTTATATATATATATATATATATATATATACTGTATATACATCCTCTTTTTTTAGCAACACATCCTACTGTACCTCCTTGAAAATACTCGTTGGGAATTACTAACCACGTAGCCTTTTACACATTTAAATACGTAGTGACACTGAATCTTTTTAGGGATTGCAGTAGCATGCCCTCCTTTTATTTTGGCTGCTAACCTTTTGGTTTCTCTTGTTCATGTACCATGCTGGGAGCAACATTACACAGGCTTATTTTTAGCAAGTTGACTCGGGGAGAATCAGCGGTGCTGCGTTGTTCCTAACCAGCAGTGTGTGTCACTGCTGCTACACTGCAAAAGACCAACTGTCTCAGTTAAAGCCTGAGCCATATGTCATTGTGGGGGGTCTTTTATGGTCTTTACATTATTGTTTACCTTTGCACATACTGTACTAAAATGATCTTTTTTGCTTTCTGTGGTGTGATATTCTTTCAGATCATTTGATTTATTGATTATTCATGAATGGAGACACTTTTCTTTCTCTGTCTCAGTCGTCAGACATCTTTATTGACCCCAGTTCATGTTATTAATGTGAATATATTTCTATTTTAATTACCCTTGTGTCATTAATAATAACAAAATAAATCTAGCTTCAGGCTTGTAAACAAACAGGCCTTCACATGATACTTGTCAATTACAGTTTTGGCCAAAGCAACATGCCATTCTGACTCTTGGCCAGAAACAGTAGAAGTCATTGACTACATGGCCGGTGGCTTTACATGCCATGACACCACTGCCGCTGCAATGTGCAGAATGTCAGCAATGAGGTTACCATGTTATTGTATAGTCCTTTTAAAATTAAGATACATACACACATGTTAATGGGTGGCATACGTCAAGCAAATATTTGGCTTAATAGTCACTTTGATTATGCCATTTGTAAACATAAAAATATCTCAAATATTAGCATTGAATCTATCAAAGTGGAGAAAACCTTCTCATTGTACATTGTTTGGTTATGACCCCAGAAAACCAATTTGTCATCATCTCATCGAAACATGCAGTACACATGATTACAGTTAAGTAGTATTTGAAAGGACTTTGGTGAAGTTGCTGATAGAGGGGTAATGGAGAGTATATGGTTAAGTGTTTACTGTATATGACTTTAGACTGGCACATAAAATGATCAACGTCTAAGACGTCTGCAAAAAAAAATATTTTACCTTCCCCCATCAAGTATTTTGCTTCACACCAGTCAGTTTTTTTATTGGTGATGAGTATTGCAGGAATGACCTGGGCATTTGCCATCTAGCTGAGATCAGAGGGTCATGCCCTAGGCAACAGCGGCAACTTTTC
The DNA here is from genome assembly GCF_031162955.1 of Sander vitreus. NCBI lineage: Eukaryota > Metazoa > Chordata > Actinopteri > Perciformes > Percidae > Sander > Sander vitreus. The sequence continues at coordinate 18,660,312 of NC_135869.1, forward strand.
ATGCTTTCTAATCCTCCATGCAGGTCTTTTCATCTGAACATTATTTAGTATTAGTTTGTAATTTTGAGATGTTTTTTTTTTTTTCAGGGAGGGATGTGCATCTGAGGAGGTTATATCAAACAATCTTGTTATCAAGTCAAGGATTGATTTTGAACTATGTTAATATGTTTCCTGTGCCAGTAAACTAAATTGAACTGGCCTGTGCTGACAGGAAGTATCCAGATGATGTGTTTATATAACAAGATCAATATTCAGATTATGCCATTGATTTGATTTACAGTTGAATGGCTCCAGTTAATCATCCTTACAGCTGCTACTATCAGCTTTAATATTCCAATAACATGCTGTAAATACCTTTAAAATTCCCTAACAACGCTATTAAGGGAGTGTCTGCTAGCTGGGACACACAGACCCATAACCCTCCAGGGACATGGACGTGTGAACCAGGAAGACTTCCCCACTCCTCCTATATATAGCTCATAGCCGTAGCAGGTTTGTCTGAAGCAGGATTGTGTGGGAGGCGTCACAGAAAGGCTTGTTCTGAGGCCTGGACACACAAGGACAGGCCTCACAGTGTGATAAGTCTGTGATAGGTGGGTAAATATAGAAGAGAAAAGACACAGGATTGCACATCATTGTCTCATCATGTATATTACTGATGGGAACACTCAGTTCAGCTCTGAGTTCTCCTCCCAGTCTGTAATGAAACTGGGGAAGTCCCTCACTCTGTCTCTGTCTCTCTCTCTCTCTGTCTCAGTCTCTCTCTCTGTCTCTCTCTCTCTCTCTCTCTCTCTCTCTCTGTCTCTCTCTCACTCTCTCTCTGTCTCTCTCTCTCTTTCTCTCTCTCTCTCGGCATCCTTTATCTTTGCTGTTGCTATAAAGCCCATGGTGATGCAAAACAAATGTTGTTTAGTTTAGTTAAACGTTTGCTTTCTAAAATAAGAGCTGATTTTACTAACAGCTGTAATCTAAGCGATCTGATATGTTTGAAAGTGGACATGACATACACCGGTGAGCGAATATGTTCTTTCGGATTCTCTCCCTCTCACATACAAACACACACACACACACACACACACACACACACACACACACACATGCACACACAAAGGGGGGTGAAATGAATAATCGAAATACCACACGCATACACATTGTGGGGTGCAAAAATGTAAGCCACTTTGGAAATAAATCACCAAATGTAATGTATGCACATTGAAGGAAAGCCACCCATTTCTTGCATAGAGAACCTAACAAAAATTGAAAGGATGAAAGACTTTGTTCCTTTTTATAGTTCCACAAATTCATGAAAGCTACAAGATTATCTCATGCTTATTTTTTGCATAATAGGACATAAAATCTGATAGATTTGTAGTGCACACACAAGGTGAAGTTATGTCTTGTTCTCAATGGATGATTGAATTTCCCTGTGGCCTCCGTACATGTATCACACAGCAGGAAATGGACGTCGTAAAAGATGTCTGCCACACTCTTATCACCAACAAGTGTCAGTTATTTATGCAAAGCTAGTTATCATTCTTGCCGAACATTTTATGGGTGCTATCATGCAGTAGGGTTTTGTATTTACAAAGATAAGACAAAAAGGTAGATGGAAATGAAGACAGCAGAAAAGACTATGTGGACGAGGCATTTAGTGTGCATGTGACCAGTGCATGTGTCTGAAGTTGGCATCCAATGCAAAACAATCATCCACTGCTTATTATCAATTATCCATGTGTCACACTTATATTCGCAGCAGAGGTGATACATATTGAGACGCAAAATGTGTTGATTGACGAGGATCCAGAAATAGCAGCACCATTGGCCTCTGTAGCTCAGCTTTGTTGAACATTATCACTGGCTGCCATTAGGCCGCAGTCTGAGCTTCGTAATGAAACTATCACTGGATTGGTTTGCACCAAATCTGGCCACCTGGGTCCACTGCCATTATTCATGTTATCAGATCATTAAAGACATACACTGAGGATTTGAACAAAGTAACATTTTGTTAATGTTGTCTTTACAGAAGAAGAAGAAGAAAAAGATTTCATCTCCGTCCTCAGGGACAGATCTCACATCGACGAAACGCTGCGGCTTGCAACTGAGGAAAAAGCCGGAGACTATGCAGGTGAGGATCAAAGATTCAGTAGATGTGTTTTGTAAAGATACTGTATCTGACAAATTGAAGTTGGTTCAATAAAGCATGTAAAGCTGTTGAATATGTTCATGTCCTTTAAATCTCTATACCTGATTTCCTTTCAGCAAATTTCCTAATCTTTGATTATTTATGCAACACATAATCAAGGAAGGTGGTTGGTTGTTACAGTGTGTAGGATACTAAACAGAAGCATGTACCAGTTGCTTTGAACCTGGGGGTCAGGACCCCTTGAAGTCTGAGTCTCCCCCCCCCCACCTCTTTTTAAATATATTTTTCTAACATATTTACTTATCATCCTTTCCTCTCTCTATTCTTGTCATCCAGCGGCTATAGAGAGGTTGCGGAAGATCTACCACACATCCATCAAGCCGATGGAGCAGGCCTACAAGTACAATGAGCTGAGGCAGCACGAGATCTCAGGTATCACTGAGGCTTCGTCTACGTCTGCACTTTTGTTCTGATGTGTGGGTTTTTCTGTTTGGGTTGCTTTGGTGACTGATTTGTTGACTTGTTTGCGCACACACACACACACACACACACACACACACACACACACACACACACACACACACACACACACACACATCATCCTCACACCATCAAACAATACATAGCAGACAGGTCTTTTATTTTGTTCAATTCTTGGTAATTTTATCGTATGTTATTATCGCTCTTTGGGCTCTCAGACTCACTTTTATATGAGAGGTATGAACTTTGTGCTATTTTATATGCATGAATACCTTTCAAGGTCATTTGTAGGTATGTGGGCACAGAAATAGTAACAAAATATGTATACATATTTCGTTTTAAGTCCACACTGCAATCAGTTGTTTTTCTAAAACATTATTGGTCCAGATAAAAGTTTGAGTATTTTATCTAAATCACTCCATTCATGATATATTTCTTCCCCCCCAATACTTTTTGTATTGTCCTTGTTTTATTTTTAAATGACGAGTGCACTGTTTCTTCTCAGTAAGCTCAACACTCTAGGCTGCACACTGAACTGCCAAGAACAAATTCTACTTTCCCACAATGAAAGAAAGCTCGCCCTCTTGTGGCTTTTTAGATTTTGTAGAAGAGAGTAAAAAAACAAGATTCACTGGCCACAAAGGCACACCATCCATTTGTAGATGGACATGTTTGACACATTAGGTCAAATATGGGACTAGATTCCAACCCATCCATGCACATTGTTACTCTACCCCTCCCTTTTGCTTCTAGAGACCTCACACCCTCACTCCTCACTCTCCTCCACCTCCTGTTCCCTTCACTTCTCTGTACTCTACCCTCCCCTGTCCCCTATCCCCATCCCCTCCGCTCCCCTCATCTAACAGCCTACCCCGGACGAACCCTGGGGAACTCAGCCACAGGTGGGTGAAGGCGGGGCTTACCTGTGCATGGCACTGCCTGAAGTGCTCAGCCCCTTCCTTACCCCCCTTCATTTGTCCTCATAAATGTATGAGTCACTAAGACTAATATAAATACTGCACTGCTCTCTGTGGGTCAAAGATTTAAAGCATGTTTCACTTTGGGTGACACCCAATGTAACATTACAGATTGGGGTGTGGTGATCCATAGGTGAAAGGTTCAACCCATACAGAGCAGGGCAGCCTCATTTATACCCTATGTGAATCAAAATGGATTTATTCTTTCTTGATTTACTCATTCAAAATCTCAATCCAAACTCCAACTCCCTATTAAAGAATTAAAAGGGAAGACATGTAAAGGGGGTTGCATGTGCAGTTCTGGCTTTAGCAAAGGACACACAGGTTTGAGAGGAGAGGATGGTCAGTGTTTGGCTAGGAGTGAATTGACTTTTTGTCAAACTTTGTTCCTTATTTTTTAATTATTTTAAAAGCCATTAGAATCAGAGGTGGTTATTTTGATTTTCTTTCTTTGTTTCTTTTTTTGATTACATTTTTTTTCTTTTTCCTTTTTGATATTTTGTATCCTCATCTTCTTTTGAATTCATTGAGCTTTGGCTCAGTAGGCTATAACAGAACTTTCCTGCGCCCTACCAGCCCTACACCATGTTCACTCACAACACACATGGCAGCTTGTTATGAGACATACAGCTTGCTCTGAAAACTTGCCCTGTTGAGTCTTAAGTCAGAGTAATGGCGCTGCTTTGATGTGTCACTGAGATATGGCTGCAGCATTTTGTGAGTGGCAATGCTATCCTGACATGCTTATTGGTGTCTCTCAGACTTCAAGTATAGTTCATCCCAAAAACAACCCCAGGATACATTTTGGATAGATTGTTGTTTTGGTTAAACTATCCTTTTATGTGGCACAAAAGGAAATAGAGACTGTAGCAAACATGGGCTTCTTCTGGCAACATGGCAAAGGGTTCAGGTTCAACATTGAACAGCTCAAAGTTCTCGAACCATTTCTTATCAGCCAAAAATAAAAACCCAGCATAACTGGTTATCTCTTAATTTTTTAAATAGAATTTGGGATGAACTTGAGAGGTTCTTTGTCATCATTTAGCCATACTGCTGATATTTGAACCACTGTTGTCTCTCCTTGCCCAACAGATGGAGAGATTACCTCCAAGCCCATGGTGCTGTTCCTGGGACCCTGGAGTGTAGGAAAGTCCTCAATGATCAATTACCTCCTAGGCATGCACGACAGCCCCTATCAGCTCTACACAGGTATGGTTTACTCAATAAATAATGTCTAATGTTGTAATCATTTGTACTATAATCCAATAAGGACGAAGTAACCCTACAATGGCATCATAGATCTACAGGACCATTAGAGAGGCAGCTGCCTTATCAAAATGTTACAGGATTGAGTGTGTAAGTGCAAGAATGTTATTGTGGAGGTTTCGTGAATTAGATCCATGACATTTTAAGAAGGCTCAGCTGTGATTTCTAGCAATTTAATACTGGTCAATTTATTTAAAGTGGCCATAATCAATATTTTATATAACAATGTATTAACTGTAACAATGTGAAAGGGATCACTCATAGTGTTGAACAAACTGAGAATTAAGTCCTGAATCTGCAGCTTCCCTCCTCTCACAGAGCTTTATAGCGGGTTTCAGCTTGTTGTTTAGTTGTCCAGCCCACAACTTTACTGTTTCGGTTCACTCTCACAGCTCTCATAGTGTTGATTTCGTGAAAAGAATCTCTAAAAACCCAGTAAACACTAGCTGCCCATCACCAAACAGCAGACAGACACAGTTCGCAACTGGTGAACATAGCTAAAGAGACTGATATTTCCCTCAGGAGTTTGTAGAGGCCAAAAACAGAGCTAAACGAGAGTGAATATTGACCTTACATTCATTAGTTCATTATGTGACCAGAAACATGACTCCAAATGAATGCTGTTGTCCCATAACTGGACTCTCATATTTAGGAGATACAGAGGTGATATGATTTAGGTGTATAAGCTTGTACAGGGAATATATGATGTAACAGTTAGGAGCAATAGGTACGAGACACGAGGCAGTTCTTTAAAACTTTACCCTAGAACATGCCTGTCTGAAAAGAGAAATAACTTTTTCACACTCCGTGTGGTAAAATCTTGGAATGAGCTTCCAGAAGAAGTTGTGCGTTTCCCTTCAATTAATTCTTTTAAGAATAGGTTGGATGCATTTTGCCTGTCAAAAGGTGTAATGTAATGTAATTATAAAGCATGTAAGCTTATTTATGAATTGTTAGAAAACTTCAATTATGAAATTAATGTGTTTTATAAAAATAAGATTTTAAAATGTGAATATATATATATATATGTATTTGTTTTGTGTTGCTAGAGTCTGGAATAGAGGATTTTATACCCTGTACCAGAAATGTTTTCAATAAATAACTGCTGGATGAATATGCAATTGTTTGCTTAAAAGTTTACCATGAACTTAAAAGGTGATGATACATCAATGTTGTGTCCACGACAAACATCACAAAAATCAGTTATTGCAGGTTTAACCTTTAAATGTGTATACACATCTCTCTAATCTCTGTTTAGATCTACTTAGATTTTCTTTCATTAACGTGTCTCCCAAGCCGTTACTCTTCTTGATACTATTCTTGCCAATCTCTCCCTCTTGTTTTACATGAATTTGTCTTCAGGAGCTGAGCCTACTACCTCTGAGTTCACTGTAATTATGCACGGAGAGAAGATCCGCTCTGTTGAGGGTATTGTTATGGCAGCAGACAGCTCTCGGTCCTTCTCTCCTTTGGAGAAGTTTGGACAAAACTTCCTTGAAAAGCTGGTCGGTATTGAGATGCCCCACAAGCTGCTGGAACGTGTGACTTTTGTGGACACACCAGGAATCATTGAGAACAGGAAGCAACAGGAGAGAGGTAAAACAATCAGTTTGCAGGTTTTTACATTCCACAATTTAAATTCAAAGCAGCTGGCTGCAACTCAGTATCTAGTGGTTTACTTATTCTCTTCTTCTGGCCAGGCTATCCCTTCAATGATGTTTGCCAGTGGTTCATTGATCGTGCTGACCTGATCTTCGTGGTGTTTGACCCCACCAAGCTGGACGTTGGCCTTGAGCTGGAGATGCTCTTCCGGCAGTTGAAGGGTCGCGAATCCCAGATCCGCATCATCCTAAACAAGGCTGACAACCTGGCCACCCAGGACTTAATGAGAGTCTATGGAGCACTCTTTTGGAGCTTAGCACCCCTCATCAATGTCACTGAACCCCCCCGTGTCTACGTCAGCTCTTTCTGGCCATATGACTACGCACCTGATACCAGCCGGGAGCTCTTCAAGCGAGAGGAGATCTCCCTCCTGGAAGATCTGAACCAGGTGATTGAAAACCGCATGGAGAACAAAATTGCCTTCATCCGCCAACATGGCATCCGTGTGCGCATCCATGGCCTGCTGGTAGACCGCTACGTCCAGACCTTTAAAGAGAAGATGAGCTTCTTCAGTGACCCTGAACTAGTCTTCAAGGAGATTGTGGACGACCCAGACAAGTTCTATATTTTCAAATCCATCCTAGCCAAGACCAATGTCAGCAAGTTTGACCTGCCCAACCGCGATGCTTACCGTGACTTCTTTGGAGTCAACTCGGTCACCAACTTCAAGCCCCTGACGGCTCAGTGCTCCTACATGGGAGGCTGTCTGTTGGATAAGATTGAGAGGGCAATCACCAATGAGCTGCCCGCCCTTCTGAGCAGCATTAACTCTGGCAAGCAGCCTGGCCTATCCTCCTGTGAGGCTACTGGCTGTGGTGAGAAGCCAAAGAATCGCTACCGGAAGAACTGAGGAAAACAAAATAACTTGAGTGGGGGAAGTAAGAAGAGAAGGCCAAGCCAACCCTGATTTTGTCAGAATGCCTGTATTATTGAAGAGACAGAGGAGATTAGTGTTTGTTTTTTTCCTCAGGAGAATATGTGGAGGTGCATTTAGGGACTGTGGGAATGAGGCAGATAGAGGGAGGGAAGGGTCATTGTATGATAAGGCAGCTTAAGGACACAAGTGCTAAAGAAATGAAAACATGCCACTGATCACTAAGTTTTGTTAGTGTTTGTCTGGGATTTTGGGGATGGGGACGTAATGATGTTTAGAAACACAGAAATAAATAAAAAAAAAAAAGTAAGATCAAATAAAAATTGAAAATCTGAGACTGAAAACAGTCCAAACCCAGCTCCCTTGTATGTGAATAAAATGGGAAAAAGTGGAAACAGGAGTTGAAAATTTGTGTTGTAAAATCTTGAGAATTGCATTGCAGAAAGTCTATTCCATAAGCTTCAGAAGCTGATTTTGAAGTAGCCTTTTTGTGGGTGCTATACAAAGCCTTTGTGTTTCTCATCCAAACCTTTGTTTTTGACATAGATTAACATTACATTGCATGTTAGATAATATTTAACAGATGCATGCATTTCCTGCTAACATAAAGTTTAAGTAACTGAAACCTGAACCAACCCTGCCATGCAACAAGTAAGGCATTTTTTTCTTTTCGTTTTATACGCTCATCAGTCCTGGTTGTTGACAACCTGTGAAATGAGCACTGTGATGGAAGCAGAGGTCAGGGTTCAAGGGTCAGAGTCTTCACAGCGGTATGGGTTCATTCTGCTTCACTTCTTAACTGTTCTTACTGTTTCTGTTTGCGTCTATACATTCTTTGGCAGAAGTTCAATACTGTGTTATGATTGTTTTTTCTTGAACAATAAGCCTTCCAGCATTTTTTAGCTGAATGACCATTAGAAAACACATGAAGGATGTGTTTGGGTTATAGCTGTCTTTAGCCATTTCTTCTGCAGGATATAAAGCTATATATTGATTTTTCTGTATAAACTTTCCAAATGGGCATAGGCTATATGTGACACCCCCTGCTATACAATTTTACAAACTACCACTACAAGATTGTGATAGTGGATTTCTGTGATAGGCAATTCCTAGCTTGCAAAAAGCAGGCTGGAGGTAAAGGTAAAGTGGAGGACTCATGAGTTGACCCCTGACCTCTGTGGAAAGACGGAAGACCCTAACCTTCACACCACCTTCAACGGTTTTGCAGTGATACATGTCGTAGCTGCAGATTCTTATGTTAGCCTACCTCAATGAATTTACCATGAGTATTGCGTGGTGAAATTGCTTTAAATAGTTTGACATTTTAGGAAATACACTTATTCGACACCCTATTTCTTGTCTGTGCGCAGTAACTTCCTGGATGCTTGCAAGAAACCAAAGCCCGTCTACGGAGAGCCTGTTCACTCCCTATTCAGCCCCATTGTACCGAATTTGGTTACAGTTCCCCCAGAGTTCCACTGGGGGTGATCGCGGTCCAGTGCTAAATGAATGGGACTCTATGGAGCTAGACGGCTAAATTTGTCTCTTTTGCCTGATTGTCGTTGAGAAATCTCAGATTTGATTGTAGTTTTTGCAAGTTCAACATGGATTATAGTTCAAAAGTTGAATGAACGAGTACTTGTGTCCTTTCGATTTCTTACAGGTTGAGTCGTTGTTGCCCATTGGTCAGTGAAGGACTGATTACATCGGCGATCCCGCTTGACGGCATCCAAAGCAGAATCAGAATGTCAGAGTGAATATTTCGGCGTGGTCTTTAAAACCTTAGCAAACCTCTTTCTAGCACGTGTATTAACAGGGAGAGCCTAACCTGTCAGCTGTGTTGTCGATGCTTCGAGAGAACAAAGGAAGCGACTCAGAGCTTGCCGTAAAGCAGTATCTCTGGCCGTACGATGTGTATAACGTCATTGACATTTTAAAAGGCTTTTTAGAACAAAAAAGCCACATTAAAAAAATCTAACACCCGGCAGTGTGTATTTTCTTAGCCTCCCCTTTCGAATGCAACATTCAAATTACTAGACAAAAAAATATATCCTGAGAAAAGTGGATTTTGAGGGGTATAGCTCCATAGAGTCCCATTCATTCTGCACTGGCCTGTGAGCGCCCCCTATATGGAACTCTGGTGGAACTGCAACCAGTTCAGAAGCCGGAAGTAACGAGAGAGTGGAACTTCTTCCCTTATTAGAAATTCTTTGCTTTTATATATTCCTTGTATCATGGGTTGCTAGGCAACCAGCGAATACTCAAGGGAGTTAACGTTACTGTGCCTAGCTAAGAAATAGTCCGAGCACTGGAACATAAACTCTCCTAAAACTGCAACATGTCGCTTTCGTTGCGGTTTTTGTAAGGATTGAGCAAACGACATAACGTTAAATATAGTGTGTTAATATGGGGTTCCGGAAGTGCAGGTAGGCGGACTTGTTTTACCTTTGGACAGGCTATCTTCCCTCCAGTTTCCAGTCTTAGGCTAAGCTAACCATCTGCTTGCTCCAGCTTGCTAGGCTACAGCCTGTAACAACATATTCACAGTGCTGTACAGACATTAAAGTGGTATCAATCTACCAACATGTCAAACTACTGCTTTAATAACAGAGTCCTAAATCATCGAATGATACATAATTATAGTAATAGCTAGCTAGACTTCCAAAAAGTTAACTCATGGACAAATGCAATTCCAGTTCCCAATGTGTAGCTACTCCCTCACTAACCCCATTGTGAAGTGTTTTACAACTAAAATCTGTAGCATCATGAAAAAGAAAAAGAAACTAACAAACGCACACATTTGCTTAATTTTCCCTGTTTATTTGAGTGCTCCACTGGATGTGTTTAATATGTTTACACTGCAGATCCAGAAGATGCCCACTAGAGAGTGCTGTGTAAAAGTGTAAAAAGTTAGACTCATCATGGTAACCGTATAGTGATAGCTAAGCTGGGGCTAATGACGTTGTGTGGTTGTGCTTTTGCTATATTTCTGCATCAGTTATCTTAATTTACCTGTGAATTAGATCTGGAATGGATGTGTGTCCCATTAAAGTAGTTGTTAATTGACTTTTTTGTTTTGGTATAAAATTTAAATTAATCTTGGCCCAGCTATCAAGAATAAAGATTTCTGATTGAATAGGTAGTAACAGTCTGTGGTTATTTTGATAAAACTATCAATCCTTAATCAGGGAGACTTAAACAAGTAGCTGCAATGCTCCAACAGTTTGTCATGACTGGAAATAGGGAGGTGTGTATTTTTAAAATAACCTTTTATACACAATGGCCTGCACAAAATCCTGCTTTAAAGTTGTTTTAAAAACAGCCCTTTATGAATTAATTTTTATTGTAAAGGACATATTTAAGTTTTTAGGCACACACAAAACAGACATAGGCTACATGTTTGCATCAACAAATACATAAATCATATATAATACACATAGCATACACGTACAGTGCACAACCACATACACATGGACATGCACACTTTGAATACTGTATTGTTCAGTGTAAATTATTAATCTTTTTACACTTTTCTTTAGATTTTTGTAATGGCAATGAGTACATTTTGAGCTTTGAAACGTGCCAGTTCTAAGCAAGCAGGTTTTATCAGCATTGTAAATCACACTCTGTTCTAAAGGTCCCCTACGTGCAGGTGGATTGCAAGAAGGCGTCCATAGTAGGGCTGCAACTAGTCTATATCCACGACGTTCCAATATTCCTACATTTGAGCGTCTAGAGTAGTTTAGTGACCTTGTATTTAGGGTACTTTGTCTCCCTCAATAAAATGTAATTATATTCCATTTCCCTCTAATGAGAACTCTTCCCAAGAGCTGTCTTACCAAGGCAGATATAATAAAGTGTATCAAATGTAATACATATAAAATAAAGCAGAGTTTATTCTAAGGATTCTAAGAATCGTTTAACTGAAGGTAGGGGGTGCGCTCATTGCGGTCAAAAAAGGCGTACCCACCCTTCTCTAAAATACGTGCTTTCAGTCTTTTTCTTTCTACCAAGTCCGTGCACGTACATCGACTGTACCCCTCCCATAAATAGTCAGCCCCTTTCCTCTCTGCTCGCCAACAGACAGCAGCGTCAAGTCAACGGTAACCACCAAAACGGAAGCACATAAATATCTTTTAAAAATAAATTACCTTGATTATCACTTTTTGGGTTAAGCCTCACATTTTAGACCCTTTAGAGGCATATGTGCCACAAAATGAGGAAAGTAAATACACAGATGTCTGGTAGCAACATACAGTCTGGCTTTTAATTTGGCCTCCAAAATTTAGATTGATGTTTAGCACCATTTGAGCCATTGGAGAGGTGCCATACTCTAAATTATAATAATAACACATTTTATTTTTGTCGCCTTACAGGGCATTAAAAACAGTAACCATACAGGTAACGCACAGGTAAAAACAGTGAAACATGGGGCAACCTCTAGCTCACCCAGTAGAGTGTGCACCACATGTAAGCTGAATCCTTGACAGCGGCCTGGGTTCGAATCCGACCTAAAAGCCCGACATAAAAGCCCCCAAAATATTCTTAAAAACAGTGAAACATGAAACGACACCACCACAGACAATCACAAATCAGGAAACATAAAAGTGTATGGGGCTAGAGGGAATCGGACATAGAGGGTGGGTATCAGAGTGAGTAGGCCAGTTTGAGCAGGTGAGTTTTGAACATTGTGATGATGTCAGACTGTCAAATGTGTGGAGGGCTGGAGGCAGCGAGTTCCAGAGCCTGGGAGCAGTTGATGTTTGCCGGTGGTTCACCCAGCACCCATGGTGCTGAGGGGTAAAGTGGGGATGGTCAGAAGACCAGCTAAGCATGAGCGCAGGGAGTGGGACGATGCATACTCCTGGAGGAGGTCAGAGAGATAGGTGGGGGTTAGGTTGTGTAGAGCTGCTTGTGCAGCAGGTGGGATATTTTCCTCCAGCTGGGTAGACATATTATTTAAGGTATCTTGGAATTACTTCAAAACAGTGCTATGTGTTCCTTAACAACTTGCAGGGTTTAGCTTAAGAAAATGCAAAGCTTCCCTCAACTGTGTAAACATCAAAAACAAGCCCCAAATGTAAGAATGACAATTTTAGGAGAGACACAAAATAGAGCAAGGGTTAGTTGGGAGTTTTCCAGTTTGGCAATGTAGACTACACATTCGAATACTTTCTATAATTGAGAAGACACATATGCCTAATAATACCTAGATGATCATTCCCCGGCCTTCTTTAGTTTCCAATAAATGTTATGCCATTAAAGTAGGCCAACGTTGTAGTGTTTATTAAGCCATTACATGCACATAGGGTTTTACTTTGAAAGAAAAAAGCGGAAATCATCTCTATTTTGTTTTGGCGTACTTTACACTAACACGCGTATAGGCATACATACTCACACACACACACACACACACAAGTACATACACTACTCACTGCTGGACGGCTGTCAGCGCACAGAAGATGGTGGCGGCTACAGCCACTGCGTTGCCCACCGCGCCTGGATAGCGCACACAACATTTCATGCAGGTCTCGACGCTGCTGCAGCGAACAGATAATGGTCAGATAACGAGACAATCTCATCTCACTGGACGATGCAGGGAATGGAGAGGCTGGGCGATGCAGGAGCCCTAAGCTGTTACATTTGTCTTGGATTTAATTATTTGGAGGTACAAATATATTCTCTTGTGTACCCCATGCGATTCAATTAAAGTGGCTGGGTCAAGGCAGCACTCAGCTTTGACCTGTGGGACACTTGGTGTAGGGTGCGTGGAGCACAGGTGGAGACCTTTTAATTAGCCCGAGTACCCTCTGGGCTTTCGTCGTCTGCCATTTAGAGGGGGTCCGAGCTGCTGTAGTCAAAGTTTAGGCTACTTCATAAAAAAGGAGGGACTGGACGATCCTACTTTATGTAGTCTGCTCAAGGCTGCGTTTTCTCAGCTGTCCGGGTGACAGAATATTGCCTAGCAGTAGCCTATACTGCCAGGAACCGGCATGGTCAGAATATCTGGACAATTTCCATGAATTGGCGACATTTGGTCTCACTGTTGATATAAGCAATGCCAATCCAAGGCTGGATGTTGTATAGCCACGGAGGAGCGTGTTTGGACTTGCAATAAAACAGTTTATATATTTTTTTTAATATTTTCTGCGCACAACGTCTCACGCATTTGTCTCCTGCATAACCTCCGTGCGCACGATCCCCTGTGGGTTTGGAGACGCAGCGGTGGACTCCCGAGTAGAAAGTCAGGAAAGGACGGGGCTCCGTCCACGGAAATAGTCGCGATTAGGCCCTGCAGCAAGGAGCATGTGGGTATAAATAAAAGCGCTGAGGCGTTTTTGCGCTCACGTTCTCATTATATGGAATTGAATTGAGCTGCGCCTTAAACTTAAAAGCGGCCAACGGCGGATGTCGAGTCAAAGCAAACACTGCGGTTGATGTGTTTTGGATGAAGTTGGTTCAGACCTGTAAACAAAACGTGGGGAAGTTCAGGAGCTATTACAGTATTATATTCCCAGTGGAACTGAGTGGGAAAGCTTAGTGGCGATCGGGAATGGACATGCACTAGTAATGAAAGTATATTGACTGCAGCTGGGTCTTTATGAAAACAACACATTTTGACTGGATTTGATATTCCACACTTCACAACTTCTCGAGAACCCCTTTAAACATTTGTCTTCACTTCTTTGGTGTTTCTTTTGTACGTTTTCCCCTTATGCACATTTTGTAATTCTCTGAATTTTCCACCAAATACTTTTTCGATGAGTGAAACAGTGTGTAGGCAGCTGAGTGGGTTTGGACAGAAACCGAGCAAGCAGCGAGTGAACCTTGCAGTCTCAAGTGCGTCAAAACAGACGGGAACGTAGAGGAATGCAGGGATTGACGTCAAGAGGGGCAATAATGAACTATTCAAAATCTTTGGAAGGTCTGCTGGTGTTTCTACAGCCACTACACAGCTAACGAAGTGGAATTTCCTCTGAAAAGGTTTTTGTTTGTGCTCTCCTTTTTTCACTTTTAAGAGAACAATCATTGCCCTAGTTGTTAACTGCGGCCCTATACTTTGCCTTACTTCTTTATCAATTTTATCTTTTAAAAAACTGTCCCTTCTGCATTAGTCTTTGTATTTTCTGATTTAGATTAAAAAGCAACATGGCATCCCCCCAACATCAACAACTGCTGCCTCAAAACACAGAAGTGAGCTGTGACTCAAGTGGAGATGGAGGTGTCTCAGTAAGGATTGGCAGTAGTGTCAAACACAAGCATGGAGGCGGGCCGTTGGGTTCAATCGGGGGAGGCTTCATTGGGGGATCCAAGCACTGCAAGTACAGCATTTCCTCCAGCTGCAGCTCTGGAGAGTCCGGAGCTAGGAGGACGGTGGGCAAGAGCTTTCGCACACAGAAGAAGATGCCTCAGCTTTTTGAAAGATCTGCTGGTCATTTCTGGGACCCAAAGTTTGACTCTTCGATCCTGGAGGAGGCCTGTAGAGAACGGTGTTTCCCTCAGACCCAGCGGCGCTTCCGCTATGTGCTCTTTTACCTGGTTGCCTCTGCCCTCCTCTGGGGATTGTACTTTGCTGCCAATCCTTCCCGCTGTGACAGGACTGCCTTTCTCCTTCCCACCGCATCCTTCCTCCTTTTCTGCCTCCTCCTCTTTCTCTTAACTTTTACTAAGCTCTACTCTCGCTGCTACAACCAAGCATCTCTGCTGCTTATCCTTGTAACCTTCACCCTGACCCTGGCCCCCCAGATCCAGACATCAAGCTTCAGGGACCCAGAGACTCCCACACCTGCGCTGGATGTAGAAGACTTCAGTGGCATGGGACCCATGTTTAACCTGTCCCATGACAAGCTTCTGGGAGGTAGCACCTGGTCCCCTTGTCTTTCTCCTGTAGGCACCTTCTCTCTCTGTATCGAGGTTCTTCTGTTGCTATACAGCGTTCTCCATGTTCGCCTCTATGCTTCTGTCCTGCTCGGGTTTCTCTATTCTGTCTTTTTTGAGAGTTTGGGCTGGCTGCACCTGACGCAGGCAGGGGATAACTGGAGCTTAGCCTCTCAGTCAGAGTGGGATACGTTATGTTGGCTTGGCCCAGCCAAAGCTCTGCTCCACCTCTGTGCCCACGCCATTGGCATCCACCTATTCATCATGTCTGAGGTGCGATCACGCAGCACCTTCCTTAAGGTGGGACAAGCTATCATGCATGGCAAAGATCTGGAGGTGGAGAAAGCCTTGAAGGAGCGAATGATCCACTCTGTCATGCCCAGAATCGTGGCTGATGACCTGATGAAACAGGGTGACGAGGAGATGGGTGATAATTCTGTTAAACGATACTCTACCAGCGGTGCAGCAGCTGTCATCTCCAGCCCTAAAAACAATAAATGCAAGAAAACCTCCATCCCTCGTGGCCAGATCATCTTCAGGCCATTCAACATGAAACGGATGGAGCCCGTCAGCATCCTCTTTGCAGACATTGTGGGTTTCACAAAAATGTCTGCTAACAAATCTGCTCATGCCCTCGTTGGGCTTCTAAATGACTTATTTGGACGTTTTGATCGACTTTGTGAGCTCACTGGCTGTGAAAAGATCAGTACTCTAGGAGACTGTTACTACTGTGTGGCTGGTTGTCCTGAACCCAGACCAGACCACGCCTATTGCTGCGTGGAGATGGGCCTGGGCATGATTCAGGCTATTGAACAGTTCTGCCAGGAGAAGAGAGAGATGGTCAACATGAGGGTGGGTGTCCACACTGGCACTGTACTGTGTGGTATCCTGGGCATGAAACGCTTCAAGTTTGATGTTTGGTCAAACGACGTCAACCTGGCCAACCTGATGGAGCAGCTGGGAGTCGCTGGGAAGGTCCACCTATCGCAGGCCACTGCCAACTTCCTGGATGACCGCTACCAGCATGAAGATGGACAAGTCATTGAGAGAATAGGACAGAGTGTGGTGGCTGACCAGCTCAAAGGTAGGTGCTCTGAAAATATGGCATAAATGAGACAATGCCAAGTAGAGATGTAGCGAGTTGAATACATGTTGCTGCTTTTTCCAGCTGAATTTCATTTATTTATGAAAAAGTTAGACTTTGATTGTTGATTTCCTAACCAGAATAATAAAACTCCAGGTCAGCAGCAGTTGCTACAAATTGGCTGCAACAGTAAGATTTATCGCTGCAATTATTCCCCCATGAGCCCACAAACCTTTCAAGGCATTTTTAAGTGCGTAAATGAATGTCCTGTAATGCCTCTCTGCCATCCCCAGAGGAAATGTGTCTACTTATGCCAGCATATCTGCAGTTCACCCTCCAGGTGGATATGAATGGTGGCAAGGGGAGCATTTGCATTGGTCAAGGTTGACACTGGGTTTTGGCATTAGGTAATTGGCACAGATGGGCTGGCAAAGGTTTGAGTCTGTTACGTGCCCTCCGTGGCATTGGTATTACCTGACTGTATCACAGCCAGATGCCATCTTCTTTCCCATCCTCCCCTCCACCCTGTCTCTGCCCACACTTTGTTCTTTTTCAATTACATTATCTTCCAGATGTCCTCAATGTGTCCTGTTCTCTTACCCTCACTCTGAACCCCAGGGATTGCTTTACAACTTAATGCGACTGTTGCCTTCTCTAATAGAAATTTGCCTGCAGCTTTATATTAACCCCTCTATCTTGTCCTCTCTTTTTCTTGCCTCTAAACTGCTTGACTGCAGCTTTCATTTAATACATGCAAATCGCCCTAGTGTAACTAAATGTTGGTTTAATGGCTCTTATCATTCAAGGCTCGCTGATCCATTATCAGCCAGTGTAAGTAAAGTGACAGTGTCTGATTAAGGTAGTGCAGATGGTGTTCATCTGCCCTTTTTGAATTAGCATTTCAGGTTTATTTTTGTTTCAATAGATGCTGATTGTGCTTCCTTGGAGGCTGCGTGTCTGATTTTGTACAGATCATTTTTAGGCATGGATTAGTATGAACTGGTAATTCATACAAATTAGCAATTCAGGTGTGCACATAAGTAGTTTGTGTGCACAACCTATCAAAAAATGTTATACCTGTGGGACTGCACAGTTTTCCATTATTTTGGCCTGGAAATCAGTGTTGTGGCCTGTCGAGGAACAAGATGGAGCAAAAGCATCTCTAGTTTACCAGCCTGCAGGAGTGATTCATGGGCCTGCATTTTCCCTTCATCTGTTAGGATTGATGAGTGACTACCATTCTTGCTCTTGTCCTTTCTTTTTTTCTTGTGAGGATAAATGTGTTACCCACAGCGTTATCACCCCACCTCTCCTTCTCTTTCTCCTCGACTTCTTTCTTGCCTCCATCATGTATTGAGTTTCCTTTTAAGATTTATCCTCTCCCTTTAGATCTGCTGTACCAGTGAGAGCACTGGCTGTCAGAAGAGAAATGTGTTCCAGTGCTGTAAAATTCCCTCCACCATCTGGCTCAGTCTGTGTTAATCACTTGGGTCTAGAGCAGCCAGGCATGGATCCTGGCTGGGGCTGGTCCCTGTTGCTTGAATCAGAAGTAAATTGCTCTGACCAAGGCACTAATAAATTGCTGTGCAGCTGTCTTCTTTATATTCTTAAATCCTATTTGAGTCAGTGTGATGTTTCACAAATAGTTTTCTGTGTACGTGTGTTTTCCCAGTTCCACTATAACTACATGCTGAGGCTTTAGCGTCAAGTTGTTTGTCTCGTCCTGTAGGTGCACTGCACATGTTTATACTTTCTTATTTATAGCTTCCCTCTGTAATTATAAGCTATTTGTGGCTCATTGTGGTTCACATGGGGTACAGCCACGTGTGGACAGTTGAGTGTTGCAGCTGTGTCCTGTTGGCTCCTCAGCCCTGGTTTTAACAAATGGAGATGTTTGACTTGGTTTACATCCCACTGGTTGATAGCTTGGTGTGCGAAGTTACCTAAAAACACAGTTTGATGCCACTGTAGATAGTTTTGAGGCACTGACTAATGATTATTTGCATTACCATTTATTCTGAATTAATAATTTTTCTGATTAATGTATTAATTGTTCTGTAGAATGTCAGAAAACAGCGCAGCAGTTTCCCAGAGCCAATGGTGATCTCTTCAGAGGAGGACGGAGAAAAACAGCAAAGCCTCACTTTTGAGAAGCCCAGTGAATGTTTGGCATTTTTGCTTGATTTTAAAGATTTTATCAATATCAAACTTTTTGATTAATTGTCTGATGGTTAACTAATTGATTATTTCAGCACTAGTTGGCATTCAGAATAGCAAAAAATATCAGCAACTTATCTTTCCTTATCGATCTGCTGATAGTTTTCTAAATTAACTGACTCCTTTATAAAATGTCAGAAAATACTGAAAAACAGTTTGATCAAGCCCAGGGCGATGTCTTCAAAACATCGAGTTTTGTACAACTAACAGTCCAAAGCCCAAAGAGTTTCAGTTAACAATCATATAAGGATGTAGAAAAGCAACAAACCCATGTACTGTTTTTGTAGTTAAGTTTTGCTTAAGAATTATGAATTGATTTTCAAAATAGTTACAGATTGATTTTTCTGCCAGTTGACTATCAATTCAATTCAGCTCTAGATTCTGACATTTTACTGAGGATTAAATCATTAATCAAGCAAATAATTAGCAGAATAATGAATTAGATGCAGCCCTATCTTAAACCACAACACAGCTCGTTTGATGGATAAACTTGAGATGATCTGAACAGTGAACAGCTGTACACAGCTCTTATGTTTGTATTTATCTATAAGGGGTTGCACGTGAGGCCGGACGTTATTGTGCGTTTTTCCTTTCTGGAAATGGGAGCTATATTTGGCTCCGTTTCCCTGGAAAGTACCTGTCTATGTCCTTCCTTTTGTGCTTAATGCAGAATGATGGCACCTGCAGAATATTATCCAGAGAGAGCCAGAGATGTTTCTTCCCTCTTTCAAGCAGCCTTTGTTTCCAGGGGAAATTAAATTGTTTGTGTGCTGATGTTATAATAAGATTGGAGAAAATTGTTATTAGAGTCATTACCAGTTCTTGCCTTAATCAGTAACAGACCGATTAACAACAGGTGCTTCAAGTATCTTTGACTACAACCCCCAGACTGCTTCAGTGGCTTAGTGGCTTACATTAAATCGGCTATAATTTATATTTTAATAATAACAATTTATCAAATGACGATGTATGAACAATGTAAGAGGGAAAGCTTGTAGTGATGAACCTGCCGAGAAGAATCTGCAGCTCCCCTCAGCTTTACGGAGCTTTACAGTCAGTTTCAGCTCATTGTTTATCTGTTTGGCTGCAACTTAACTGTTTTCGCTCACTCTAACCGCTCTCATAATGTTTTCGGCCGCAGCAGGAAGCTGTTTTCAGTGAAAAAAGCTCCAAACAACCACCTCATAAGCACCAAACAGCGGACAGACACAGTTGACGACTGGCTGGTAAACATAGTGGATACTTTAGCAGCTAAAGAGCCAGATATCTTCCTCAGGAGTTAGTAGAGACCGAACAGAACCAAAAGAGAGTGAATATTGGACTAACATTCACAAACGTGACTCTAAATGTATGCTAATGTTGCTCCGTAAATGCTGGATGTGTTAATGTGCAACTGCTTGCTAATAAGTTTGCCACACCAACTTGAAATTGACAATATGTCATCACTGTGTTCCCTTTTTGTTTCTGCTGAACACAAGTGGACAAAAAAATGTAAATGCCTGTTTTTGTTTGAGAGTCTTCCTGTTTTATATGCATCGTCCCTCCTCTCTCCTACTGTGAATCTTAAGGCTGTTGCTATAAATATGTTGAGAAATAACCCAAATGATCACTATTTGCTCCACTTTGATGATCTAAAAAACATTTTCATTAACTTTAGCTTCTGACAGCTCTTTGATATAATTGCACAGCCTCTTCCACTAATACTCATTATGTACTGGGTTCTGAGAGCCGCCTCAAGGTAAGGCATGTTCTCGGATTCCATTTGAAATTTGTGAGCATAACCTTTTCTAACTTAGCAGCTGAGCGAAGCGCTGGGCTGCTCCGTACAGTGTATCCCTTCCCGACCGGCTCCCTCCTCTGTTTGCCCTGTGAGAGATTTCTAATGAAGCAAGACTGGGTAATCTCCTTGGCTAAAGTTATTAATGTTGGTAGTCCTCCATCATCACATCTTCCCACACTGGCCTGGTGTTACCCCAAACACACCAGCTGCCTGCAAGCCAGCCGTTTATATCACAGCAAATTATATTGATTGTCTATAATGTGGCTGTTATGGCTGTGCTTATTTATGATGAGGCAACAAGAGAGGTTTTCATGTCATGTGGATATCGAAGAGAATCAACCAAAGCCATGGGTTGTGCTGGCTCTAAAACGGAAGATCATTTGTACTTGGTCCACAATATTGATTTGTCCTCATTCCTTGTCCACCTTTAAGTCTTCAGAGTGATAACTGATTAGCTACATTAGGATTGATTTGAGCACAGAGCACAATGTAGCTACAAATGTTCCTTGTGATGAATATTCTGTGTCCTTTCACTTACGTATTGGCACTGGCCTTATTACTTATGCTGTGCAGCAGGTATTGGTTATTGGGAGAGCCATTGTGCTTTTGTGAGACTTGCATGCACACACCCTCCCTTCCCCTACCCCCTTTCCATAGAGATGTACTGCCAGTCAGCAAAGTCTACAGTATTTGCCCGAGGCTCAGTGGAGAATTAATTACAATGGGTGCTACTTGTGACCTTAAACGATAAATGAGGCTGGTTTCGAGGTTACACTTTAATATGCAGAGATGGACAAATGAAGGCGAGAGAGAACTAGACAGGGAAAGTAACTGCCCTTAACTGGTCCAGTTCTGCCGTCTGAGACTCTGTTTTGAGCCAATGTGTGGTGGCACTAAAGAGCAGAACTGCAGCAGTGTTGTCTAACCACCACTACTATTAAGCCTCCATGTAACTAGACCTCAGCATTAAGCGCTAGTGTGAATCACAAGCAGAGAAAGGGAGGCTTTACCCATCTAAGCCTCTGTATTTCACACCTTAAATGGTGTACGTGTGTGCGTGTCCGTGTGAGTGTGCGTGTGCGTGCACACGTGTGTATGCGCTGTCAATCTACACACTGCTGTACTTGACAAAAAGTTAAACGGTTTGGCTTTTTTCACCATAGTACACAGATGTCTTCTCCCCTGCCAACAAATGAAATACCTGACATAATTTTAGTCTAGACCCTTGAGTCCAAATCAGTATGCACACACAGCATTCAGCCTACTGTAGAAAGACAGGGGGTTGATAGTGGCTTACTACAAGGAGGGGGTAAAGGAGGAGCAGACATCGAGCTAGAGTATGGTTAGGTTGTGGTGGCAGCTGTTAGGATGGTTTATAAAACCAGTGGTAAGTAGATCCCGGGATTGCTATTACACAGCATACTGCGTTCTGTAGGTGCCCTTTCATCGAACGTGGCTCTTCAGAGGCTGCCAGGGGGAACAAACTGCCAGGGGGACTCTAAGCTGCTATATTGAATTGCAGGGACCGAGCCCTGCCTAGAACACCTTGGCTCTGCATGGTAGATTACAGCCAAGAGCGTAATGGCATAATACATCACACTGCAGTGTACAGTTTCGGCTTGTACTGCGTATTATGGTTCAGCACAGCATGGCATTGCCTAGCTTGCAGCAACACAGTCTCATCATTTGTCATTGTTGGCCTTATGTACTAAGCAAGTCTGCAGAGCTTCAGGATCCCT
This sequence comes from Sander vitreus, assembly GCF_031162955.1. Taxonomy (NCBI): domain Eukaryota; kingdom Metazoa; phylum Chordata; class Actinopteri; order Perciformes; family Percidae; genus Sander; species Sander vitreus. The sequence continues at coordinate 18,682,412 of NC_135869.1, forward strand.
TGTCATGCTCTGGAAACATGGGGCCGCTGTGGCAAGGTTATTGAAGGTCTACGATGTAGTGATTAGCAGGTTATCTGCTGTGTCAGACTGTTACTCAGCAGGATTGGACTACCTGTGCTTGTTCAGGAGGACAGCACAACACAGGTATTGCTTGCTGCTTCGACCCGGCAAGCAATAGATTTGTACTCAGGGGGTGTAATGAGTTTCTGAATCAAGAGCAGAAAAGCGGATAGCATATTTTTTCAAAAGGCTGTAAATAATCTCACCTCTGTGGCCTGTTGAGCTTTCTATTGAACTGATAATGTTGGAAATGTCCTGTAAACATCTGCGTATCCTGTTGTGCTCCTCATGCAGAGGGCGCAGAGAGAGAGAGGTCTATTACGGTCTTTATATTAAATATCTTGGTATATTTTGTAATGTGTAGGTATGTATATAATACATCATATATATCATCATATAATAGAGATCTTTTAAAAGATATGTTATTGTTGGAATAAATAAACCTACACAAGTCGTTAGTATAGCTTGTTGTAGGTTTGCCATCTTATGGACATAATGTGCAAAAATAGTTATTTATTTGTTTATTTTTAGATGGAACATTCAAACATCATTTTTGACCAGTTTTGACAGCTTGTATGTGTATTGGATTAATCAGATGGGATGAAAAATGAAAGGAGCCTTGCATGTGCCTCTCACAGTCATTTGTTTTTCTCACTCTTGTTTTCAAGCGGAACAGCCAATCAGATAAATTGGCTATATGGCCGACAGCCGCCGAAAAAAGGCTAACGCGTGGCGATGGTGCGGGACACACCGCACAAACTAGGGCGACAGCCTGTACTGCCGACGGTCGCTTTGGTGTGTCAGGGCCTTTTAATCCTGACAAGTGTAAGCAGACCCTGTGTAACCTCTTAGTCCCTCTTAGTCCCCCTATAGGGGACAGCTGTCCTATTGGCTCAATGGTGAAGTGTCCCGTCTCTATCTACTGTGCCAGAGATGACCCTGGGCGAGGTTGATGAGAGAGCCTGATATCAGCGTCATCCCTGTCGGTCTGATACACATGCGAGCAGCTGACACGGCCGAGCCTGTAGAACAATCACTGACGCCTGTAGCATGTGGAGTACAACATGCTACACAATGTGATGTCTAGCACACGCTGTTTTACTTTGCTCAGGGGCTTCTTGCCTTTTTTATTTAGTAAAGTAAGCGCGCAAATCAATATCAATGGCGGTGCTGACAAAGTTTAATGACCAGGTGACTTCTTAATGGATTTTTAATTAAGACTTCTTAATTCCCTGATTCTCTTTTTTATTTGACAAAGAAAGAAAATGCTATATTTTTACTGAATTATAGTTTGTAATGAACCATTTTCTTTTATGTAAATATATCAAGCTGATATATCATCGTATCAACATTTAATTTTGTAGTTCTAAGTGTTAGAAAAGAGAATAGAGGCTTACCCAAAACCTGTCAAAGCCTTTACACTCTTTTTTTTTTTTTTTTTAAGATTATTTTTTGGGCTTTTCTGCCTTTAATCGATAGGACAGCTAGATGAGAAAGGAGCGAGAGAGGGGGAAGACATGCAGGAAATCGACACAGGTCGGACTCAAACCCTGGACCTCTGCATTGAGGCATAAGCCTCTCAGTATATGTGCACCTGCTTTACCCAATGAGCCAACCCAGCCACAGCCTTTACACTCTTTTAACACAAATAATTTATCCCCCCGGGGCATCTGGGAGGGAGAAATGGGAGCGTAATGTACTTTGACTCCATGTTTTCAGCTGCTGTAGTATTTTCATATACAATATTACCAGGTTCCTGAATAGAAGGGGCTTGTTGACTCTTTTCATTACCTTAGGGAACAAAAAAAATCTTATTTACAGTGTCAGTGATATCATGCCATTGTGATATGCTTTAGTATATTGTGGCTTCAACGCAGCCAGAGTTTGTAAAATAATCATCTTGCTGCTCTTTCTCCTTCATTGCACATAGCAATGTTATCATACCCATACAGGAGTTGTCACATGTGCAAATGTGCTGAGAAGATCTGCTTGTACTGTATATCTTCATGTAAACATAACCTCTTCCTGCAAACTGAGAAAAAAATGAAAACCAAATACAAAGCAAACAAGAGCAAAGGGTGTGCAAGAAAGGCTGTATAAAAAGAGAAAAGGAACAGATACACAGAGTGAGACAGAAAGATGGATTGAGTTGCTCCTGAAGGTTCATCCTGTTTAGGGCTCCACCTGCCTCACAGTCATAACGCCTGCCTCAGCACAACACAAGGGAAAAGGAAGTTTGCCATCTGCAGACACACACACACACTTACCCCAGCTCTGCACCCTGGGCCTGCCAGGGCTAATTGCCATGGCAACAAGCTATTGAAAGGGGTGTGGGTCAGCTGGTAACTGGAGGCTCTTTTTAGATGGAAGGACTTCTCTGACTGGGAGAAAGGGGCCAAATTTGACTTTATTCAGCTGAAGCTCTGGCTTTTATATTAAGGTAAAAACCAAGCGAAAGCCTATTTTTGTGTGATCCCAGCAAGAATAAGCCGAACACATGCAGCCTCTCTTTGCAACTGCAGCTCTAAAGGACACAAACGCAGATTAAAAACAATCTGACTCTCCAAGATACATTTGTTAACCTTGAAAAAGGTGTAAGAGATGTGGGTGAAACCATCTCTGTTTGTCTTTCTCCTGATGTTGCTATCTTGCTGTATTTTTTTATTTTATTGGGGCAGTTTTAGGCCTTTATTTTTACAGGACAGATGAAGACATGAAAGGGGAGCGAGAATGACATGCAGCAAATGGTCACAGGTTGGACCTCTGTACATGTGTGCCTGCTCTACCAACTGAGCTAACCCGGCCACATCTCGCTGTATTTTTTATACTTAGAGCTCTACTTGTGCAGTGTGAGTCAAGCTGTGCATGGGGCTAAGCTTGTTCTCCTTGCAGCCGTGCAGATGGTCAGGTGATAAATTGCTATCATGAGTCAGGTACAGAAAATGCCAGCACTCTTTCTAACAGACACACACTAGCCTTTACTGATATTGACAGAAGGAGCTCAGTCTTAAGGTGACACACACAATAACCGCCCTACCCCCCACCCTCCTACACACACACACACACACACACACACACACACACACACACACACACACACACATAGACTCACTTTCTTTTCTTTGCATTTAGTACACTAAATGCAAACACCCACACATGCAGCCGCACCCTGTCCATGTGAGTGGGCTGTAGTGACTCGTTAGTGTGCACAGCAGGAGTGTGTGTGTGATAAATTGCTGTGTGAATTATGAATGAGGGGGAGCCAGTCTACACTGAAGCCTGCTAATGTGCTCAGCCTGCACAGATTGACTGTGCATATTTGTGTAGTATTTTATTATTAGCAGTGCAGGCTATAAAATGAATTTTTGTTGTGGTTTAACGGTGTTTTAAGCCCCCAACGTCTCACTAGGTTTAGGCAATGGTTAGGGTTAGGTGCTTTGAAGTCAACGGTCGCAGCGCTGCCTTGAAGTCGATTTAGGCTATGGTTATGGTTATGGTTATGGTTAAGGTTAGGTGCCTTGAAGTCAACGTCCACAGCGTTGCCTGGAAGGAGACGTTGGGGGCTTAAAGCACCATTGAGTGTCTCAGGCCAGCTTTAAGAATGAGGAAGCCTCTGTTTTAAAATGCTTGACTCTTACACCTGCTTCCTGTGTTTCTTTGGGTTTTATACGGTATAGTAAGATACTTTTATATTAAGTAATTTGCTTTGGCTCACTTCTGACCCTTCTTTTCTTCCTCTGCACCCTGCCTTCTCTCTGCTCCTATTCACTCTGTTATCTTTTCTGTACTGTATATACTTATCTATAGCTATTAACCTTTAATCTTCAGCAATCCACCTTGCCCCTTATTATTTTAAATGATATAGCATTTTGTTTTGAGGAAGTGTGTGTTAGTGTGTAGTAGAGCTCAAACAATTAGCCAATTAATTAGTCAATTAACAGAAACTTGGATGATGGTTGTTTTAAATGATTAATTATAGAAACTGGGATGACTGAATTAAACATACAATTTGTTGGTTGCATTTGAGGTTTTGCTTTCTTTTGTCCGTCATACCATGACATGTCTGTCAGATAAAAAGCAAGTTGTCTTTCGGGGTTTTGCTTATTGGTGAGAGGATCCCTTAAATTAGTGTTTAAAGAATTGTGACCAAGACACTGTACCGAGTGGAACATTTTGAAGTTGAAAAATAAACTTGTCCTCTGTTGTAATACTATGTACTAGTGACACTATTTCCAAATTAGCTCAAAAACATCTTGCATTATCTGTCATTTATCTATGGGAATTTCATGTTACTCATCGGCTTACATACTTCAATACCGATATATCTGCCACAAGGTAATATCAGCCAGGCTTCAGTGTATAGCAGGTGTGGCTGGTTCCTCTCTCCTGTGACCTGAGCTCCCTGCCTCAGGCTCAGCTCCCTCCGTTGGCTTCATAGGGAGACAGCCCTTCTGTGTCCCCTCCAGCTGTCAGCTGCTCCTCCATCCACGTACTTTGTAGCCCCAGGAATCCCCCATGCTGTCACTCCTAAAGGCCAATTGAGTGTGTGTGTGTGTGTGTGTGTGTGTGTGTGTGTGTGTGTGTGTGTGTGTGTGTCATTTTTAATCTGTCTCTCTTTGTGTTATTTGTCCTTTCTGCCTTCCTGTTCCCTGTTTTTTTCCGTTTTTCTACCATCATCATCTTGCTGCAGTCTCATTCTGTTGAGTCAGAGTGCTTCCTTCACTGTTCTGTAAATGACACCTTCATCAACAATTACAGCAATGCTTATCCTAGAAGGCTGCATATGAAATTGTTTCCGGCCTTTTGTTTGTCTGTGAGATTTATTGAACCTGTCAATTCCACTGTCCGGCAGAATGTGATTCATATGTTTCTGTGGTGGAAGCTGAGCTTGTAGTTAGCAAACTCATATAATCCTGCTGTATCTTTGGTTTGTTTTAGATAAAGAGTCCACAGGGAGTAGCACAATGCTCAGTAGGCGATCCGGCACATTTTCTTCATCAACCCCCAGTGAAGATGCCATTACTCAAAATGTTGAGTAAGCAAAGTCTGTGGTATTAGAGGAGAAGACGATGAGAGGTGGAGCATGAGAGGGAGGGAGATGTTTGTGTGTGTTGTCTGCTTGCTTTGATCCTTTACCCATAGCCACAAACTCAGCCACTTTTTAATCAATGGTGAAGCAATGCTCATAGCTGCGGGTCAATAGCATCTCAGGTTGAGAGATTTCAATATCTGATTATATTGAATTTTAGTTTGAAGAGGGTTAGGAAGAAAAGATGTATTTTTGTTTTGTTTCAACTCCTGGCCAGAAATTAATTAGTATTGTTTCCTTTTTGTGGTAATTTGCTCTTTTTTGAGATGAAGTCAGAAGTCTGAAAAAGGGTTAGGGCTGAACAAGCTTAAGGTTTATACCATCGTGGAGAAGAGGAACAACATTAGTATTTAATAATCATACATCAGAGATGGGGACTCGAGTCTGAGACTCGGACTCAAGTCGCACTTAAGTCGCAAAAACAGTGACTTCAGACTTGACTTGCGACTCGACCCAAAAGACTTCAGACTTGACTCGGACTCGAGACTCGTCGACAACCTGTTTTTTTTTTTTTTTTAAATCTAAATTCATTCATGTATTTTTATTTTATTTTATTGCTGCATATACGTTGGGGAAACGTATGACGAGCTGCATGTCCCCTGCCCTTTGCCATAATGTGCAACGTAACGCATGCGCTATGCCTATGTGCACGCACTCACATATCAAAAACTGCATTGACGATGGCGACACCAAATCCTCCCAGAGTTGTGCCTTTTGTCATTAGTTTTGCTTTCAATAACTTTGTAAACAGTGGCAGTAAGCGAACAGCTACATGCAAGGTGTGTGGCACCAAGATAAATGATGCCGGATCAACAACGTCGGACTTCATCAGGCATCTCAAAACGCACCCAGATAGGTCAGTCACTTGCTAATGTGAAAGAGACATTAAATTTAGCATATATCGTCACAAGTAACAAGCTAACCATTGCAAAGTGTTGTGCTAATGCTGGGAACATGCAAATTGTATCTTTATAGTTGTATCTATATGATGTGACAGACTTAGGTTAATATTTCACCAGGTCTGAGGGCTAGAGGGATGTGTTAAGTAGCAGAAGATTAGACTATATGATGTCCTAAGTTGGAGACCCAATGTAAGTTCTGGATGTAACAAAATTAAGCTAGTTCCATTAAAGCATACGTGATATTTTTCCCATCACAAGTTCACATCTATTCTTGGCTGTAGTGCCCTCATTTTATTTCAGAAAAAAACATGATAGAAACATTTAGTATTACTTTAGTTTACAGTTATGAAATTGAAACAGAGAATTTGTGTTTCTTCAGATTGCATTGCAGTAGACCCCATAAAGTTATCCTACAACTGATTTTGATACTGTACTGTATGGATGGTAGCTACAGGACATGCTTTTAATAAGATTTAATAATACACTGTTAGGGACAGATCAGATGGCCAGAGACTTGAGACTTGAATTGGACTTGTGTCAAAAGACTTGAGACTTGACTTGGACTTCCAAAAAATGACTTGTGAACATCTCTGTCATATGTTTCTTCATGTAACACCTTTAAAAAAAAGTATAGTACAGAATTATTGAAAGGATAGATAGTGAAAGAATATACAGAAGGAGAAGAAAGAGCAGCACAATGTTAAGAAAAAATGTATGGAGGAATGTATAGGATGACAAAAAAGAAATTGAATAGGACATAATGCAAAGACGAAGATACAAAGAACTTTCTAATAGAGAGAGATATTTTAATCATAAGTTTTAATGCCCTGGGCTGGAAGTGTTCCTTTATGGGTAGAGAAAAGTATGCCTTAAGCTAAATAAACCATTTAAAAACTCACTGTATCTGAAAAATGCATGGTCACAAAGCTAAAACAAAAGGTTTTCTTAATCTGGAGTTTGGTGGGTCCTGACCTTTCCTGATGCAGTACTCATCTTTGGAACAGATCGAGCAGGAAACAAGTTTACTGGACAGATGTGCTGAAAAGTATAAAGAGCCAATATGGTCACCATTATCAGAGAGATGAGAAGAGGGTGGGGGCATTAGCATTCAGAGGAGCATGCATGGGTGAAGGGGTTTGACAGAGGAGAGGACGATGGTGTAAAAAAGACGCGATGGAAAGTGAGTTTGAGCTTTTGGGATGTCAGCTGTGGCACTTCTTCGCAGAGAAAAGCCCTTAACACCTATGTGGTGACGAGGCAAACAGACACCAGCTTGGACATGAAAGAACAGGGAGGATAGTTTGATTTGGGGCAGAGAGAGAGTGAGGGTGAGAGAAAGCTAGACAGTGAGTTACAGTGTGATTGACAAAACGGGGGAGAATATAGGCCACTGAGCAAAGGGGGTAAGGGGGGTTTAAAGATTTTGGAGAGTTGTCAACTGTATCTTTTGTACTGCCAGCAGACCATGGCAGCCTCGGACTGTCAAGGATGGAAGGATCGAAGATTCAGAATACAAACCGAGTGCAGCACATACGTGACAGACGCAGCCAAGCGAGAGTTAAAGACTGTGGAGAGTTGTCAAGTGTTCCTATTGTGGTTTTGAGTGAGCCTCTTTGATGGGGCCAGATTGAGGCCAGGGATAAAAACACCACCCAAATATGGAACTTTTGTTTTAGTGCCACCCCTGTTTACAGCATTGAGGGAGACAAAGCGGGGAAGGATATTGACAGATTTGGTTGATTGCAACAGGAAGAGAGACTACAGTATGGCTTGTTGTGCCTGGACAGTGTATTTGTCAGTAAACAGAGAAGTACTCTAACCTAATTCCCAGTTAAGAGACAGGTTTTGGTCCTAAAATTGGAAAACTAATGTGCTGAGAAAGCCCAGGTGGTGTGCAAGACTTGCTGTTGATTTTTGTGGCTTATATAACTCATACCAAGAGCTTACTGTGGGTTATCTGGGGTCTCTGAGTGTTTGTGATAACTGTATTGGTTTAGCTGCGCTTCAGTGAGTTTGACGTGTACAAAGTAGGCACAGCTTTAGTTATCTTTAGTATCCAGTCTATAACACTAAGTTTGATAGCCTTACCCACTCCAGCAGCATAATATGGTTTAACAAGTTTACCTTGTTACTTTTTTGTCCTACAGTGATTCCCAATCTTTTTTGCTTGTGCAACAATTTAAAGAAAATCATACTTGCGACTACATGTCCACCACTTCTGACCAATTCAACCAAAGACCCTTTTCTCATTTGTTTTATGAAATAAAAATTTTAGTCCAAATGAACAATCAACAATATATATATATATATATATATATATATATATATATATATATATATATATATATATATATATATAGTATATACAATATACAAGAAAAGGAGTTTTAGGTCTTTTTGCTTCGTCGGCCCTTACTGTAGGTTGGGGAACCACTACTTTTTTCTACTAATATACTCAAACAAAAATGTAACAATGGAAAAGAAAAACAGTTACTTTGTAGTTTAAAAAAAGTAACAACAAGGTAATAAGGTCACCAAAGGAAAAAAGTTATCTCTGGATACACTGGATATAAATATGAATAAATCTTATAATTATGGTAATTCTATGTTGCACCGTCAATGTGGCTCATGATTACCTTATGATATTTTCTGGAAATTCTATTTTGAATTCATTTATAGCCAAAATAACCAGATGGGAATTACTTTTTTGGCTAATACAGTGAATTACTGCAAAAACTCCAAAAAACTCAAAAAAAAGGTATTGATGCAAAAATCTTTTAAACCAAATAAAAAGCAGTCCTGCTCATTAATTTGCAGCTTAGCTGACAATAACCTTTTTCAACCGGAGCTATCATAGATATTATATAGATATGACAAACCGCTGTTATTTTACAGTTCTTCTTTAATAAAACATAATGCTGGGCTTTGATAAAGTGTGCTGTTGGATACAAACCTAGTGCACTTGTTAACACATAGCCTATATTTAAAAGAATCAACATTTAACTCATTGTGCTTGTTTATGTATGTAGTAAATTGAGCAAAGTGTGAAACACCCTCTCTATATTATTCAGAAGACGATTCACGACGTCTGTGCTTGACATTGTCTGACAAAGGAAACACTCTGCCCTAATTTGACATTGTGAATAATTCTGCTCATTCTTCTTACATGCCCTTTAATGCCTCCGAAATAACATGGGCTCAGCAGAAGTGTTCAGCTGTAAAAACAAAAACAAAAATAAAAACCTAGCCCTCCCCCGCTCCTATCCGTCCTCGGCTCGGGAGTCACGCACGGACTCTGCTTCTCCTTTACTGTCAGAAATGACAGTGTGAGTCTCTTGGTGATTCCTTATGAAAAATGCATGTCTCGTTCATGTTTTCTGTCTGAATGGGCTCACTCATAAACAGCACTTAATAAAACTTTCATTCCATCACCACTACCAAACAACTCATAGACTCAGTCTAGCCTCTTTCTTATTCCAGTCTTACTTGAATTGTTCCCAAAATCTCTGCAATCTCTACCTCTTATCTTTCTGCGAACCATGCCGCAGTAATGAAGTCATCTCTAAATAACCTGTCATACTGGACAGGATTCCTTCTGTCCCTCCTGCCTTCTTCCCCCCGACAGGGACAGGATGTACAGTATATTCCAGGACAGGGACACAGTGGAGGGAGAAGGTTGGGGCTGCTGGCTGGCAGTGCCAACTGGCATGGAGATCTGCTCAGCCTAGCGGTGCTAGTTTCCCTACGCCACCTGCTCCATTGCCCTCCTGCTCTGATACCTGGCCCTGGAAGGCAAACCTGTCATTATCAGAAGATAGGGCACATTGTGTGCATGTGCGTGTGTGTGTGCTTGCGCGCTGATCCAAGCATATCTGCCAACTCTCCTCTCTCCGTTGCCCTCTGTGTTCTTTTTCTTTTAGTAAACCTCCCTGAGACAGCAGCATTAGCTATTCAGTCCCACTTGGGTTGCAAATGGAATTGGAAAGCAAAGTTGTTGCTTTAAGATAAACAACAAAAATATTTAATACTTAGGCTATAGCTACTGTACCTTTAGCATTCATGCATTCACACCCAACATCTGCACTGAGCTTCTCTTAGCATCATGCAAAGAGGGTTTCAGGGAAGGCCATTGTCCCAGAAGAGCTTGGACGTGCTATGAGTTGGCGAGAGAAAGGGAGGAGTAGAGGTGATGGTGTTATTTGGTTGCAAAGTGCTTTTCACATGTCACTCTCCTCTGTCCTGAACAAAAGGGCTTGGAGAGGGAGATAATGTGACTGGGCTCTCATGGGGAAAGGTTATCTACTGTTGCCTGTCAGCTGATAGCACAGGACAGGACACTTTAAGTTCCATAATGCCTAGAGGCTTTCACTAATGATGCTCTTCAATTAGCCCAGGGTCATCAGAGATGGAGAGAGGCAAACACTTATCTGTACCTGTATTACAGATCATCAAACAGATGTGCACAGACTGACAGATGGATAGTCAGACACACACTGGAAAGAAACAAGCAGCATCAAGCTAAGTTTCTAGACCTTTTTCCCTGCCGCGAGGGCTTTAGAGCACAGCTGTAATCTAATGATTTTGGATCATGTGGAATTGGACAGTGGAGCCAGTTTCAGGCCAGTATGTCAGGGCCGCAACTTACTGCCTGACAACACTGCAATTTAAAGATGCACCAATTGACCGGCTGGTGACCGGAATTGGCCGGTTTTCACGTGATCGGCCATGACCGGCGACCGGCCGGTCAGTCTGACATATGCCGATTTTATGCTGGTCAAATGCACTCGGGCGCCGCATGATTTACATCGCGCAACATCAGCATCACACGTGAACACGCAGGGTTTCCGCTATGCATGTAGCAGTGGCACACCGCCGCTCCATCAGCTGTTTATAAAATGTCATAAAGTCGTAATTATACACAGCTCTGTCTCAGTCTGCTCTACTGATCTCAGGCGAACAGTCAGCCGCTCTCTCTTCCCCCTCTGAGGTTGAACAACTGGAACATGAAAACCGCACTCACGCGGGTCCCGTGAAATATGTCCGCTAGTTTATCGGAAAATAGCGTTGGGCACACTGTCTTTGATGAATTTACTGTTTATCAGACCCCAGATGAGACAAGAAGCTAACGTTAGTGAACGCTCCGATCCCTCTGACGCCCCGCTGCAGGAGACGTTGTATTCCCCCGACACGCTGTATTAACATTACTCTTTAAAGCGCTTTCCAGGTTAGTGGGGATACATACCGCTCAAAACCAACATTAAAAACGTAGTAATCTTCCCTCAGCGTTTAGTTTTGTTGCTAAACTGTGTGTAAATGAGCGGTGATGTTCAGGTAACGGCACCCTAGGGTAGGTGCTGCATTGTTCCGAGGTAACCGTTGGTAACTAACGCTAGCAGATAAGCCCGTTGACAGCAACGGCATTGTTCATATTTATGCACAATGACAAATAAAGCAAAAAAAGGAAACTACACGCTGTTTTCAGGTAACGTTACTGTTGACTTTCAAACAGGCCTGTGTGTGTGTTTTGAGAAATATCTTTATACTGCAAGGCTATATTTATTTTATTTTTATTTGTTATTTATATATTATTTTATTGATATTACCTGTTTTCCCTGTTTCCATACAGAAGTTTAGTTTGCTAAATATATCACATTTCTTTAGTTGGATATTGGATGTGAAAAGAAGGAAATGGTTCTAACATAACATTGCACTTTAGATGTGTGTGAATTTCCCACACCAGGAGTAATTCATATAGTTCTATTTTATAGCGATCGATTATCTGTTCAAAAAATGCAAAATGTAAAATGTTCTATTAAAGAAAAGATAGAAAATAAATATTTGTGTGTGCTGTAAAGTGGTTAGAAAAAATGAAATTGGAATCGGCTAAAATCAGTATCGGCAGGTCAAACTCAATGAAAAATCGGAAAACGGAATCGGCCTAGAAAATTGTAATCAGTGCATCTCTCTACTGCAATTTCATCTGCCACAAGGCTGGATCGTAAAGATGAGAGACTGTCCCAGAATGGCCAGCAACAGGCGCACAAACATAGCAGACACTTGAACTCATATAACTAAATTTCTTTAATTATTGTGTTCCACCTCTTATCCAGTTTTGTATTCATGTCTGGCATCTTGTTTGTAATTTTCTTTTATAAGTGTGTTTTTTTAATAGTCATTGTTTCATCCACTATGAAAACAATTAAAAATCTCTGCTCTCTGCCTTTAACATTTTTTCTGTGCGTATTATTTAGTTTGAAACACTTATTATCTTTAATAAGCTTTTACAGTACTGGGGAATTGAAGCTGAATGGTCCAGTGATTCCCCCTGCCCCCCCCAAAGTCTTATACAGTTTTATTGTTATTCAGCAGGCACCATTGCTTTTACAGCAGATATAGGATTTGCATTGATTCTGACTCTTAATATATTAATAAATAATACAATGTAACTCATATACTTTTAGTAGATATATTTACACCTGTGGTACTTTGAGAAAACACTGTTGAGGGAAAGACAGAAGAAGAAAAGAGAAACTGAGAGGGAGGGGGTAAAAGCAACCCCGTTGACCCACAAGTGAGAAGCAGAAGTCACTGTATACTGGTGGGCAGGGAAGGATTTGATTAGCAAAATAATGAAATCAGTCAACGCAGTGTGTGTGGGTTGTGTGTGTGTCTGTGTAGATCTGTCTTTGACGCACAGTCACACTCACACATTCTCATCCACAGAGGCAGTCAAAAACTCCCCACCATTTCCTACTCGCCTCTTGCTGCGGTGTCATTCTGCATCACTGGTGCAGGGAATTAGTTCTTTGTTACTGCTGTTTACTGCCTTTATTTCCTGTCCCTGAATGCTCATCCACCTAGCTATCGACCCAGCTACAGCAAAGCCGTCCATCTACACCTCCGCTCACTCTATGTTTGACTGAGTATGTAGGTTGTTGGAGGGGGTGTGTTTTGTGAGTGTCTCATAATTGCACTTGTGTTTAAATTTCTCTCTTTATGTGCATGTTTTCTTATTTTGTGTCTGCTTCTTTAGCTGCTTATCTTGGTATTTGTGTGTGTGTGTGTGTGTGTGTGTGTGTGTATATATGTATATATATATATATATACATACATACAGTGGGGCAAAAAAGTATTTAGTCAGCCACCAATTGTGCAAGTTCTCCCACTTAAAAAGATGAGAGAGGCCTGTAATTTTCATCATAGGTACACTTCAACTATGAGAGACAAATTGAGAAAAGAATCCAGAAAATCACATTGTAGGATTTTTAATGAATTTATATGCAAATTATGGTGGAAAATAAGTATTTGGTCAATAACAAAAGTTCATCTCAATACTTTGTTATATACCCTTTGTTGGCAATGACAGAGGTCAAATGTTTTCTGTAAGTCTTCACAAGGTTTTCACACACTGTTGCTGGTATTTTGGCCCATTCCTCCATGCAGATCTACTCTAGAGCAGTGATGTTTTGGGGCTGTCGCTGGGCAACACGGACTTTCAACTCCCTCCTATGGGGTTGAGATCTGGAGACTGGCTAGACCACTCCAGGACCTTGAAATGCTTCTTACGATGCCACTCCTTCATTGCCCGGGCGGTGTGTTTGGGATCATTGTCATGCTGAAAGACCCAGCCACGTTTCATCTTCAATGCCCTTGCTGATGGAAGGAGGTTTTCACTCAAAAACATGGCCCCATTCATTCTTTTCTTTACACGGATCAGTCGTCCTGGTCCCTTCGCAGAAAAACAGCCCCAAAGCATGATGTTTCCACCCCCATGCTTCACAGTAGGTATGGTGTTCTTTGGATGCAACTCTGCGACGAGTTGAGTTTTTACCAAAAAGTTCTATTTTGGTTTCATCTGACCATATGACATCCTCCCAATCCTCTTCTGGATCATCCAAATGCTCTCTAGGAAACTCCAGACGGGCCTGGACATGTACTGGCTTAAGCAGGGGGACACGTCTGGCACTGCAGGCTTTGAGTCCCTGGCGGCGTAGTGTGTTACAGATGGTAGCCTTTGTTACTTTGGTCCCAGCTCTCTGCAGGTCATTCACTAGGTCCCCCCGTGTGGTTCTGGGATTTTTGCTCACCGTTCTTGTGATCATTTTGACCCCACGGGGTGAGATCTTGCGTGGAGCCCCGGATCGAGGGAGATTATTAGTGGTCTTGTATATCAATTTTCTTATAATTGCTCCCACAGTTGATTTCTTCACACCAAGCTGCTTACCTATTGCAGATTCACTCTTCCCAGCCTGGTGCAGGTCTACAATTTTGTTTCTGGTGTCCTTTGACAGCTCTTTGGTCTTGGCCATAGTGGAGTTTGGAGTGTGACTGTTTGAGGTTGTGGACAGGTTTGTCTCTCATAGTTGAAGTGTACCTATGATGAAAATTACAGGCCTCTCTCATCTTTTTAAGTGGGAGAACTTGCACAATTGGTGGCTGACTAAATACTTTTTTGCCCCACTGTATATATATTGCAAATGAGACTGTGTACCCTTGTGTCACATGTGTGGTCTCTGTGTGAGTGTGACAGAGATTGCAGCCCCAGAGTGGGTCCGCAGAGGAGAGGCAGTGGCGGGCCTGTCTGAAGTACTTAGGGCAGACAATGCTCAGAGCCACAAGCTGCAGCTTCACTGGCAGTTGAATTATGTGGCTAAGCGCATGGTCACAGGTACTCACCTATGCTGCTGACACACACACACACACACACACACACACACACAACACAAACATACACACACAGATACCACATAGTTATTGTGTTTGTGGCTTGCCACAACACAGTGCTGCAGAGAGATGGGGAGAAATATGAAGAGGAGTTCAGTCACAAACACTTAGTCTCAATGGGGACTGAAACGCCATGTTTTAGGGTGCCAAGTGCTAAAGGTTTGTCAGCTCTCAATCTCGCTGTCTACCTCGCTGTCCATGTACAGTATCTGTCAGAGCGACAAAGTTGTTGGCAACAAAAATCAAACAAAAAGAGGAAGTGGACTATATGCATGCAATGGTGATTAAAAATGTGCCCTTTAGGAGCATCCTGTTAACTCAGTGGTCTAAAGCTGTTGAAAGGAAAGAGGAGCTCTTATTGAGAGTGTGAAATATGCAGGCTTAAACATTACAGTGCAACCTACATGCTTCATGCTTTATGTTGTAAAGCAAGTGAAATGCCCTGTGTTTATATGCAGTTAGATAATTAAAAGGACATAACTCCACATTGCCATGTTTTGTCGTTGTTTTGAGCAAAGTGGTCAGTTTTGTAGGTTGTACTTTTGGCTAAAGGTTGCACAAACACACACATGGACACGCACATACTTTGTAGGACTGATGGAAATGATAAGTTGATAGACGTGGAAGGACGCAGGTGTTCAAATATTTAGCCATGGTCATGGGGACCTCACATGCATGAACTACAGACAGAGATGCATGTGGACATGCACCTGTGGGACACATATGAAAGCGTAATTATCTCTTTACAGAGAAAATAGATGAAGAATGATATATGGGAGGATTTCAGCGCTTCTATACAAAAAAAAATTCCTCAGGCTATGGAGGTGGAGCAGAGGAATAGTTGTGATGAGGAGGTTGCAAAAAAATGACAGTGGACAAATTGGATCTGTAGAGCTTGAAAGAAGAGTTGACTGTTTGTGTCTTGTTGTTTGTCTCTTTAGCTCTCCCCCCTTCTCCGTGGCTAATTGTCTGATTCAAGAGTGAGAGAAAAACATACAAAACCCTGCACTGATGCATCACACATCATGTATATGTTTATGGAAGCAAGAATGACGTGTGTGGCCGGGTTAGCTCAGTTGGTAGAGCAGGCACACATATATAGAGATTTACTCCTCGACGCAGCGGCCGCTGATCCTCCTTACTCTTTGTTTCTGTCTCTCCAGGTCTGAAGACCTACCTGATCTCTGGCAGGAAGGTGGAGCCTCACTCTCTCTGTAGCTGCTCTCAGTTGGGGTTGGCAGGGCCTGAGCATGCAGATCCCCAGTGCCCCACTCCTAGGGTGCACACACCTGATGGAGCTCCTTCAGCCTGCACCCTGCCTCCAGACAGTGCTAAGGTGAGGGCACACTATTTCTGAGAAAATAATATGAAACATCATAATATGTTGTTGAGGAAGTAAGTATCTTCCCTCCTGTTCTCCATACATACAAATAATATAAAATACAACAGCAATGACCTCTCACTCATATAATATGCTGATGACATGGCTATGGTTGCTTGTCACCTTGCCACCTGGTTGGCTGGCAGGTTCCTTGACCTTTATGTCATATGACCAAGGAGCTGTGTCTGTTAGGATGGGAGTAGGGTGATCATGAGCACTGCTGCTGTTGAAAATGTATTTGTATTCTATGTATTTTAGCTGCCCTTTACTGTCTGTCTTACACTGTGTTGCCAGAATGCCGAAGGCAAATATACATAATATACATATTTAATGTAATGTAGTGGACAAGTTTCTTATCTTAAATTTCTGGGATCATTTCTCATTGCACATCAATATTGCCTGAGGAAGAACACTGAGCTGCATGTTCTGCTACAGCCTCTTTCATGTTCATATTTTCACCCTCTGTGTCCTTTTGTTTATGTGGGTGTATCAGAAGCTTTAATAAATATTTTTATTTTTGCATGCAAGCAGCTTCCTTTTGTCTTGAGTGGAGGTCATGTAAAAGAATGGCTTTCACCCCTGCCGTTACTGTACACCTGAATTGTTCCATGTAATTACATGGTTTTAACCCTGGGCACCCTGCGTGGTTAGAGTTAGGGTGCGAACTACAGGGGAGCTAGGGGGAGCTTGGCTCCCCTTAATAAGACATGGGCTCCCCTGAGAACGTGATTTGTGAAATTTTGACGTGCAATTTCAGTTTTGTGTAATGTGATCATCGTGGATTATCGATTGCAAAAATATCATTCATTCATGCATGATGGCGATTTAAACCTAATTCACTTCAATAAAGATAACTATACATGCTATTCTTGTCATGAGCATCAAGGCGTGGCGGCGCTGCAGTGCAAATTCAACTCATGTTTAGTACATAGCCATGGCAAAAAGAAAACAAGACAGTTTAATTAATTTACTTTTTACTAAGAAATTGTGTAACGATGATGTTAATAGCACGGCCGATTCACCTGCTGCAAGCCCTGTTAGCACACCTCACGCCAGGGTGACAACGCAAGAAGAAGCTGAAGAAATAATGCTGAAGATGGTGGTGGTGACAGCTCATCAGAGGCCGGTCACCATCCTAACCCCTCTTGCTCCTCTCTCCCGTTAAATTGGAACAGCCAGCAGTGGAGAGACTGGAAGAGCCAATATACATGGCTGTTTGTTAAGGATAGAAGCTTGAGGTGCATCGCTTAGGCCTAATTGAATGGAGGAATTCGTATTCGTAACTTTAACCGTTGTTTATGTGGAATCTCAAAGACAGCCTGATGCTTTGTTTATAGACTATTTGGGGGTGGCTGTTAGCTGTTTGACCTATCTATTCCTGTCGACAAAGTATAATAGGGTAAATCCCGTATAGTGCATACACTTGTAGCTGTTATGTACAGTATCTTTGTAAGACATTGTAAGTCGCAAGCGCACAAACCTGCCCCCTGGTGAAAAAAAAAAAGTGGGCTTCTCCAAAGGCCACGGTATAGTTCAAACACTGGTTAGAGTGTCTTTGTTGATTTCTCTTTTCACTTTTGGTGCACTAAACACCCACACATGCCTCCATTGGGTAGCACCTCAGTCCTCATTAAATCCTTATTAATACAAATCTGAGAACAAAACAGTGAGATCTTGTTAATTAGGCAATGAAAAGCACTGTTCTCCCCAGTGGGCAGTCTACATAATAACTGATCCATCATCATGATCTGCTCATCAATCCAGACACTGACATGTGCAGTGCATTGCACATGTCAGTGTTATGGTCATTTATAGCACAGCATAAGTGTCACACAAATCTCTTTCTCATACACACACACACTCACACTTTCCATTCTATTTCAACAGGCTGAGTGAGATGAAAAAACGACCTTGAGCCCTCTATGCCTCCACTTTCCTGTTTACTCTCCTTTTCAGTTTCTCAGTAGTCTGGATCAATGGAAGTACATTTCGAGGATAAATTCCTGAAATGGCTCACAGGCGGATGTCCCTCACGTTCCGCTCTCTGTGTGTTGCCGTTCTTATACTCGGTTTGATTCGTAGCAAGCTACACACAAAATTTGAATCGTGCAATAAGGCAGACCTTGGGTCTTTCGGTGAATGATTGTAAAGATTTACAAAGAATATGTTTACGGCATTTATTTAACTGGGATGTTTTGGGACCGATTGGTGGGGATCGCTATGGACGAGATACACACAGCGATAAATTGTATCCAGCTAATTTAAATAGTTCACGTTACTGTATTGTATTAACAGTTAACTTCAGTTAATATTGTATGTGGTGTTCTTTTGTGTGGTGCAAATGTTCCATCAAAACAAGTTCCCTCCCGAGACTATTTTGCAGAGCCACCACCGCTGCGTCCGGAGCATAGCGCCGGCCAAGACGATTGTGATTGATTGGTTGATTGGCCCTATCTTTGCTATTTTAAGACCATCCTGTGCCTGCGTCGTTTTAAATAGCAAATGCACTTGCAACCATCTGTGCGCCCATGGGCGTGCTGGTCTTACAGGGAGGTGTGTTCAAGTGAATTCTTGGCGTATTGCTATCTTGAGGCAGCGGGAAGTGATCTCTCCGTTGACCAACAAAAACCTGGTCTAAAGTCAATAGCGCAGCATGTCATTGTTATTTTAACAGCGCATTAGTAAAATGCGCCTAGGCTTATGCACAGAGTGCGCACACTATGCTTGTTACACACACAGGGAAGCGCAGCAGCACACAAACATGCAAAATATTACAAATACAAATATTATGGTGCAAATCCGCCATCATAATAGCAATGTGCCATGGTACAAACGTGCCTGGCTTTTAAAGGGAATGGGAGATCAGACACTCTGATTGGTTTATTGTATGTTATGCCCAGAACACACCTATGAATTAATGAAGACACTAAGTACAACCCTTTTAAACCATGCGCCCGGCGCACGGACCCTTTTTACCGCCGTCAAAGTAGCAAAAGTGGATTTGGATACGCCCTGAACGCACCTGCGCCAAGCGCTTCATGCCGTGCGCTTAGATCGTTAAAATAGGGCCCAGAGCGTTTTTTTTTCTCCTGGAGATTTTGGGGAGTTTCTCAGTGACACTGCTGCCGCTCTTAGCATTGTCTTCATTGAAATAAATAATATTTAGTCAATACTAATATATATTTATTTATAAAGTACATTTAAAAACAACAGAGTTGCACCAAACTGCTGCTGCACAGTCACAGCATCCCTAGTTTAGTTTGTGTTTAAATGACAAATCCTGTTTTTTTGCTGCCTCAACGCTGATGCTTGTTTTTTGTCATCTCTCTTTTGTCATTTGTCACTCTTGATCTCGATCTCTGTCATCCTTTAATGTTTTCTTTGCTCACAGGCTTTCCTTGATCTGTATTAATTCTCTTTTTTCTTCCCTGCCCCCATATGCTGCATCTCCCTCCATACTGTCCCCTTTCAACCTCCCTGCAGTCTCCTTGTACATCCTGCAGTGTGGTCCTGATACCAGGGGAGGATCAGGTTCTGGAAGAAGGAGCAATACACAATGGCTGCCATGATGACCACAAGACCAACAGCAGCAAGGTTAGTCTGTTGTTGTTACCTGAACCACACAAATGATACTTGGAACTGTTTATCTAATATGATACATGTTTGACACTATTAAAGTTATTTTTCCATAAAATAGTGGGGCATCATTTAGTCAGGCTAAGCAGCAAAAAGGAGGACTTAAAAATAGTTCAAAGAAATAGAACTCCATAAGTCCCAGATAAAGTGTGCCACAGTCACAGGCATTTAAATTGATGTGACTGTAGCACGCTAAATTTATATTTCATATTCAGACTATTTCACATCATTGCTGACCTGTTTCCAAAGTAAAGATCCATTATAACAGCTTCTTTTTTTGGAAATTCAGGGCTTCTCTCTCCCCTCTTTCCACCTTAGGACTCTTCAAATCTGAAGTGTTCACCAGCGATTTCTGCAGGGCGCAGCCCCAAGACTCTGAACGGCCTGCTCAGTCCTCAGCTGGAAGCCTTGAACAACAGCCAGACGTCACTGTGTGAGATGCTGCAGGAGAAGGAGAAGAAGACATGGAGTGGAGGAACCATGGGCATGGACCACTCCGCGCTCATTCCTCTACGCTCCAAGAACTTCAGGGAGAGGAGTGACGCTCACTTTGTGGATGTTATTAAAGAGGACAGGTTAGAATGACCTAAGGATAAATACATTAAACAAACCTTTAAATAATCCTGTTACATTTAGACATATGTACAGTTGATCAGGAAGTCAATCTCAGCTGTTAATGTCCATTTTTCCAGCCAATGTGATTGTAACATATAAAATCCCAACTGAGAAGAGAACTTTTCTCTGTGCTTGTGCAGCCTTATGAAGGACTATTTCTACAGACCTCCCATAAACAAGCTGAGCCTCACCTTCCTGGAAAGGAGCCTGGAGTCTGCTTACCGGATAAGCTACCAGGAGGAGGTGTGTGTGTGTGTGTGTGTGTGTGTGTGTGTGTGTGTGTGTGTGTGTGTGTGTGTGTGTGTGTGTGTGTGTGTGTGTGTGTGTGTGTGTGTGTGTGTGTGTGTGTGTGTGTGTGTGTACTGTTTATGTGCATGACATAATGGTTCCTGTATACCTGCATGTTTCATAAGTGCAAATGCATTTGAGTATGTCTGTTTATTTTTTTTTCATCGCACCTCTGCTGTCTCCACCTGTGAGTGTCTACCTGTGTTTCTGCATGTCTTTCTCTGTCTTGTCTTGTCTGGGAAGCCTGTTAGCAATGCATTATGACCAGACCTTAACTGCGGCAAAGAGAAATCACTGCAGGACCTTAAAAGTAGTTTTGTATTAGTTTGTGCTGTCCTCTGCTGGTGTAACCTTAGAAGTGCATCTTCACTCTTATGGCTGCAACTGTTGCTACATTGTGTAGTCTAGATTCTGAGTCAGAGTCTGTTTTTTTTCCTTCCTTTCTCTTTCCCTCCCAGGTGGAAACCCAAGCAGCGGTGCAGACTTTCGCCAGTCCAACATTCAGTTCTTTCCTGGACATGCTGCTGTGCTGTTCAGTGTTCCTGGCTCTCTCACTGGCCTGCTTTCTTCGACCACTTGTCTCCCAGCAGAGTTTGTCCATGCCAGCACTCATTCTGACAGCTGTAGCCACCCTGTTGGAGGCTGTGGCTCTGTTGTTTGCTATACGGTGAGATACTGAATATAGAGAATGGGTTGAAAACTAGGGGCCCATGGGCTAGATCCAGCCTGTGAGACAATGTCAGAAGACCCCCTACATGTTTAGAATGTATTGTTACCTATGGCCCTGCAAATATTTTTTCCTGTTTTAATTTGTTGGTATTTTAATTTAGAGTAATAATTGAATTTAAAGGCCAATCCCAACACACAAATTGGCTCCACACTTCACGTTTAGCAAGCTGCTCCTAATTGTGCAACTTGTCAACATTAACACTTCAGCTATGACAAACTGCACTGATTTTCCACGTCACACCTGACACTAAAATGTCCATTACTTAATTTAAAAGAATGGAGGCCTGAAAACTGTCTGCCTTCAGACCCCTGATACAGAGGATAAAAAAACTGAAAATTAGTTGTTTGCATGCTTACTGGATTATCTTTACCTGCTTGAAGTCATCGGACAACTGCAATTGGAAAGTAGTTTTATGTTAAAGGAAATTGTGTTGTTTTTTTTCAGTTATCTTAGAAAGAATATAGAAGTACTTTATAACATGGTAATCTTTTTTTTTTTTCTTTAGTTTTTTTTGCATATGTTTTCCAGAAGATGTATATTTTGTAAAATAGTGGTGTCTTGTAATGTGGCTATATTGTTGATGGGCATGTGCTTTCTGTTTTCTAATGGGAAAATAGAGTGGTCGGTGTGCTTCTCTACTGTTAGTATAATGACAATATATTCAGTTGGAAAGCGGAGAGAGAAAGATGGACAAGGGGGAAACCCGGGATAAAAAATGTTACGTCTACCAGGGGAAACTCAGGCAGGGTGGTAAAATAAGTAAATACATTTGGATTATGTTACATAATTGTCACTCAAAGTGTGTGCCCTGATATTAGATCCACATTTATCTATAAAAATAACTGGTTTTGTTTACTGACTCCTGCTTTGTGTTCATGTACTGAGAAGCTTTATGACAGTTATGTATGGAATCAGTTTATCATTCAAGTTGGTATCAGGCTTGCGTCAAACAGGACACTCAGGTATCAGATAAACACTTTATTAATATTATCTCTAATAATCTTTTTATCAATCACATGTTTATTGTTTTTCCTCTTCAGTATGGCTTTCTACCTGGACAGTGTGCTGAATTGCACTCGGCTGCTGATGAGAGCGATTTCAGGCTGGATAGCGCGCCACTTTATAGGAGCTGTCCTGGTTTCCCTGCCCACTGTGGCCGTCTTCTCCCATGTCGCCTGTGACATGCATCTCTCCATCCAGGTGGATTTGAAGTTTCATATTTTCTCTATGTTTAGAAATGGATCACTAGGGTGTTGAAAACTAGTATTGTTATTTGATTGTAGCCTGACAAGCCAGACCCACATCAAGATGTTGGGTCTGGGAACTCACCATTGACGGAGCTCAATCCGAGGGGCGGGATAAACGGTTGTCTTTCAAATTCCCTCTGCACGCAATAGGATAGCGCAACAACCAGACAGAGCAACGAAGAAGGTAGCGAAGCTAGTTGATAGATTAAATTTTTGCCGTATCCGGTCGGCAAAACTCCGAACACATCTTCCTTTTTTAAGAATGATTTCAGTGCCATTCTTTTCTCAAAGAAAAGCTTAACTCCAAGTCTTCCAGAAGAACGCTGTTCCCAGCAGCAGCAGCAGCAGCCATAAGCCCGTCCACCGACTCTATACACAATGTGATTGGCCTGACCAGAGTTTGGTTTTTCCAGCTCGCAAGCCTAGACCCCCCCCGGCTGCAAATTAAATTTGCTGGCGCTAGTGTGCGTCTAGATTTCTAGGCTAATTTGATTGCTGTTTTCATAGCAGATCTATTCTCTCTCATTCAAATTACTAGTTGAGTTTTGCTTCTGATCAGTAAAGCACCTTACCTGTAGGGCTACTATTCTCGTAAAATGTCCATATCTAACTTAATTGTATTCACCATGTCTTTTAGTTGTACAATATGTAAATATAGCTTAAAGTCAGTAAAGTTTATGTGATAATCTTATGGGCTCTTTTGACTAATGACATTGTGCCTCATATTTTCCCCAGTTCACCATGTTCACCTGCTGTGCAGGCATCATAGCTATCATTCAGTACTCTAACTTCTGCCAACTCAGCTACTGGATGCGCTCAGTTCTAGCGACTTTGGTGGGACTAGCACTGCTTGCCTTGCTTTTCGGCTCCCCCTGCAGGTATGACATACGAAAGAGACAATGAAAAGAAAAAAAACAGATTTGAAAAATGTGATACAATTGAATTGTGTTTTCAGTAATGATGTAGAGATAGGCGTTTTTTTTTCTTTTCCTAGTCAAAAGGGGATGAGAGATATTTAAAAATATGCTTTGATGTTCATTTTCTATTTCATATAACAAAAAATTAAATCACAAAAAAGGCCTGTTTTTTCATATTCAGAGACCGGTGTACCAGTGTTGTTTTCAGCACAGGCTAAAATGACTTTGGAACATGTATACTGTTAATATTAATATTTACAGTCTATGCTTTGGAACCCTACTCTGATGATGCTTGAGCAGACTTTTATTTCAAAATGTCACATTTATTTATTTCCTTCTCCCTGCCTCCGTCTCTTAGTACCGGCATTATGCAACATGACCCCACACAAATTGCAACAGAAACTCTTTCAACTGATCTAGTCTCATAAAAGTCTCCGGTGCTGGGTCTAGTATTAGCTGCTGCCGTTTTCGTCAAGTAGCAGCTAGCTAACAGCTAGCCATCAGCCCGTTGTGACCATAGGTTGTGACCCGGTTCCCCGGTGCTGACTGATTCTGGTCCGTGTGCGAGGCTCTAGTGTGACCCGCACTAGCTAACATTAGCTGGGTATCAGACAAATCTGCTGAGCTCGTGTTTTATTCATGGGTGTATTAAGGTTTTATTTCCTTTGGCAGATAGTGATATGGTTTGATGCACTATGCCAGGGAGGCTAGCTAGGTGCGTTTTGTCCGAATCTGTAAGATAACCAAACTTAATTTAAATATAACGTGCAATAGGGAAATAAATGTTAACGTTACATATAAAATAAAGATCACTGAAATAAAAGTAAAACATATGTATTTATGCTTTTGAACTATATTGACTAATTTATATCTTTATATTGCCTCATTTATTCATTTCAAGATGTGTTTCATAGCCATATTTATGTATATTTATGTAAAGCGGTGCAAAAAAACAGAGGATCAGTTGCTCAGGAAGTTGGGGTACAAGTTTCCCTCAACTGCAGAATCAGACGCTGCGAAGCGGAAGCTAACTTCAGCGTGGTGTCAGATGAGTCCATACAGTCTATGGTCACATCAAGTTTGAGCCATTTTCAGCGCAAAATCTCCTCACATTTCTTGCAGAAAATCTTCGTGCACCGCCACTTCCCTGTGATATACACACAGAGATTTCTGCACATGACAGGCCTTTTTTTCGCCATGACTAAAATCACATCAGAGTAGGAATCCAAAGTCATTTTAGCCTGTGCTGACAGCAACACTGGTACACTCACTGGTGCTGTTGCCTTGGAAATGACAACATCCGGTCTCAGAATATAAAAAAACAGGCCTTTTTTCATTTCTGTTTTCTAGTGATTTTATTTTTTGTTATATGAAATAGAAAATGAAAATAAAAGCATATTTTAAATTTCTCTCATGCCCTTTTGGCCATGAACAGGAAAAAACACCTTTATTTAAATTTTCTAATTTTGTATTTTAAAATGAAAATCAAAAAAAACATTCATTTTTTGTTTTTTAATACCTGTTTATGAAATGAAAATCGAATGACCAAAAGATACACTGACCCACTGGGCTACTAATTGAAATTTCAAGAAAAGAGCACAAGTATTTGTTGGATAGTGCTGGATTTGTACATGCACTTGATGCATTCATTTATGTTTTATTTCTTCCAGTGTGGCTAAAAGTCTAGTTTTTTGGTAAGTACAATGATTATTGTAAGCATTGTCAGTGTCAACCAGCCAGTTTACTTCTTTTTGGCAGACAGTTGCTGGTAATCAACTCCTGTGTGTTGCCTGCATGATGCAGAGTTGAAATTTTGGTGAGGTGCAAGCAACTTATGCCAAAAGCTTCTGTAGTTATGGTGTGTACTTTCTACTAGCTATAGAAGATGCAAATTTATTTTGAGAAGCCAAAAATTTATTCTACCCTCCTGTTTAAATATTTTCCTGCATTTCTTTTTCCTCGCTTTCCACCAGGTCGGATGGTCAGGGCAATAACAGCAACAGCAACGGCTCCATGGTCATGTCTGAAAGCCCTGCAGACCCACAGGACCTGCTGGGGCCTGAGGCCTGCGTGGCCTTTTTCCTAGTCCTTCTCCTGATCTGGTTCCTTAACCGTGAATTTGAGGTCAGTCACCGCCTGCATTACCATGGCAACGTAGAGGCTGATAAACACCGCATCAAGATCCAGAACATGAGGGACCAGGCCGACTGGCTGCTTCGCAATATCATCCCCATCCATGTGGCCGAGCAGCTGAAAGTCACCCAGAGCTACTCCAAGAACCACGACAATGTGGGTGTAATATTTGCCAGTATTGTTAATTTCAGTGAGTTTTATGAGGAAAGCTACGAGGGAGGCAAGGAGTGCTACCGTGTCCTCAACGAGCTAATTGGAGACTTTGATGAGCTGTTACGGAAGCCTGCCTTCTCAAATATGGAAAAGATCAAGACCATCGGTGCCACGTACATGGCAGCAGCAGGACTCAATGCGCAGCAGTGTGCAGATGCGGCACATCCTCATGCCCACCTCCGCGCTCTTTTCGAATTTGCCCTTGAAATGATGTGTGTGGTGGACGACTTCAACAAGAACATGCTGGGCTTTGGCTTCAAGCTTCGCATTGGATTCAATCATGGGCCTCTAACAGCGGGGGTGATTGGCACCACTAAACTTCTCTACGATATCTGGGGCGACACAGTCAACATCGCCAGTCGCATGGATACTACAGGTGTGGAGTGTCGTGTCCAGGTCAGCGAGGAGAGCTACTGTGTGCTCAGTGCCATGGATTATGAGTTTGATTATCGGGGCACAGTTAACGTCAAAGGAAAAGGACAGATGAAGACCTTCCTTTACCCGAAGAGCAGTGACAGTGGTCCTGTGCCTCAGTACCAACTCTCAGTCTCACCAGAGATCCGGGTACAGGTGGATGGTAGCATCGGCCGCTCGCCCACTGATGAAATCGCCAGCATGGTGCCCACAACCAGTATGGCTGCAAGTAGTACCAATACTACCATACCCAGTGCCAGCACTGGTTCCTCTACTACCACAGGGCTTAGCCATGAGAAAGAGGCGGACAGCCATGAAAGACATTCCTCTACAGAGACCTCTCATGCCAGGCAATCTACGTCTCACCTAGAAGGACCTCCTTCTTCTGCAAATAACAAACAGCTCATCATCTCATCTTCGGCCCAGCAAAATACACTCCAAAATTCCCAGAAAGACAAATGTGATGATGATTATGACAGTAATGTTGGAGAGTTAACCAGACTTTAAGAATTTGCTACAGTTGCGTTTTTATCATAAATCCTCTACCCTTTAAGCGCTTGTTCCTGCCGGTTGGCATTTGTAGAATTGCTGTAGATTTGGTCCTACCCCAGGTAGAATCAGAGAAAAAGACCCGCTGGCCTCTTCTCTGCATCAGCCAGGCAACTGGTTGTTTTTAGTTTAAATCTGATTGGCCGATATTACCAGTGGAGGGTGCTGGCTGAACCACAAAGTGAGGGTCAGGCAGGAGCACACAGAGGAAATGGGAAGATGTGATGACTCTGAACCTTCTCTTGCCTGCTACAGATCCCATTGTCTCTCATTAACTTACTTGATTATCTGTACACCTTTAATCTTAATTATTTCTTTTGTATGTCTTTTAAGTGCCTTTAGAGTAGATATAATGTAGTATAATGTGTAGACTAAGCCTTTTGGAGTAAGGGAAGAATAACAAAGGGAAAACTGTCAATAAGCAATCTTTTTGGAAAAACTGCTTAACTTTTGTTACAACTTTACATTGTATACTATGCTTTGCTATGATATTTTGCCTTTTATCATAGAAAACCTCACCGTGGAAAGTGCTTCAACATGAGGAGAATCGCAATGCGTGTCAAGTGAAGGGAAATAAGACGGTACACCATGATATGTATTAGTAAAAGCTGCACTAGAATGCAACAGAGCCTGTTTCCATGTTCTTTATGAGAACCAGAAAACTCTTCATGAAAGGCACAGCAGAGACTAATCAATACAGGCTAAGGGCAGACGGGGCTGAGCTGTGTGCAGTGTGAATGTATTTGTTTGCATACAGTGTGTGAGTGTGTTGTGTCTGTTTAGTAACAAGATCATGCAGGGTTTAATGAGGAGAGGTGCCTATGAGTTACTCGACTGACTTGGTGAAACTGCAAGATGATGACAAACAGTTTAGGAATGCAGTGGGAAAAAAACCCTCTTGGTTTCTGATGTGACAGCTTTTTCTCTGGCCTCTGTTTAGATCTTTGTATTGTCTCAGTACTGAGGCATGATGGTCTCAGCTACATTTAATCAGCATGCTTGTAACAACAGCATCGTAGACAAGGTTAACTGTTACTAGTGTTTGTGCCCTCCCACATGATCCAGGCTCTTATGAAAGCCCAAGCTGTGTTTAGTGTAGTGTATGTATAATGAGTATTTCAATGGATCCTACAAGGCATTGCTGTACCTGTAGATTGTATTGACGGTAGGTTTTTCTATGGATTACACTTTGTTAGTTGATAGTGTTTTTAAGACATGGATAATCAAAGTGGAATGTCACAAATCAAAACTAAGTGTGTTTTATTGTATTTATTGTTACACAAAACTTGAACTGTTCATGTGAAGCTGCCCTCTCTAATTTGTATGATTTGAAAGACATTACTCAATGGAAACAGCTGGATGCATTAGTTGCTTCATAGCATGCTTTCAATGGCATGAAACTTAATGTAATATCACTGTAAATGCAAAGGAAGTGTAACAAATGTATTTTGTGATATATGTTGTTTTACTCTCTTTTTTACTTCATTGATTTCCTGCTATTATGTCAGATTACTTTGGAATTCAAACTGATTAAACTGTGCATCTCTGTTGCTGTTACATTTTCTCTACTGTCACTGTTTCTTAGCAAAAAGGATTGTGTGCTCAGAGGCAAACAAGTTTTACCATGAAATCCACTTCAGTGTCTTATTTATGATGTTTCAATACCTGCAACACCTTAACCTTATATTTTTAAATTACCATTTTATAATTAGTACTTTTTAGGTAATAAAGCAAACAAAACCAATATTGCAGAAAACTAGAACCAATTTGCCTTCTTTTATCATCAAATAATTGATTCCAACTGCAACATTTTTTTTTTATTTTTGAAAAAGGGGGAGAGAGATGGGGGACGTCATGCAGCAAAGGACTCAGCCTACATGGGCTGCACGCTCTTACTGGGTGAGCTAGAGGCCGCCCCCCCAACTGCAACATTTAACATTACTCTAGTAGTTCATAATTTGTTTCTGTGTGAAGATAGGGTAGCTTGTGCCTTTTAACTTGATTTTCCTATATCTTTGTTTTTATTGTGTGCTCTGAATTGCTTTAATTTCTTAGGACACTGAGTATTTCTCAAAAGCTTATAGTATGCATACGCAGTAGAATGTTCACTATTTGATGCTTAAATCAAATTTCATTTTGATAAGTTTTCTTCTGATGTTTATAACGTCATGGAATGTGAGCAGTGCCTATTCTTAATGTATACAATTAAATGTAAACATACCAAACATATTCAACATTAACAATTAATTCCTGTTTCATTTGGCTTTCCATTGTGTTCTGTATCTGTTGCTCGGATGGAGTTGGGTTGATCTAATGCAATAATAGTTAGTTTGAAATGGAAAATTTACCTTTACGCTTATGAGCACACAACCCTTGTATCAGCCCAACATTTGTGTTTGTTGTTATACTAAAATAAAGGGACACTTAAAATGATTATTGTTATTATCTATGGTTAAGTGCTTAAGATATAGGTCATGAGAGTGTCAGGTAAAGTGTTTCCTCCTTGGTCATTTTGATACACTCTTTTGAATTATGTGTATTTTATTAATTGAAATTTTTTTCTGGTTAGTATTGTATTGAACAATAAGATCGGAGCGTCAACTTTTAGTTTTGATTGCCACTTGGTTTTTTTCTGCTATTTTTTCCCCTCTTTGTTTCACTATAAACATGTTGATTTGGTTTGATTTATCAAGATGTAAGTGACATTCTGACCCAGCAGGATGGCACACTGAGAATTTCGATGCCAAAGAGTGTTATTGCCATCTCTTGGAGTTTCTTTGTATATCTTATCTTCTCCTTAATTTGCAGGTCATTTATATATTCACTAGTGTTAAAACACATATGCACAATGCACTCACTTTTTATGTACAGTATGCCTTTATATTGTATAGTATATGGGCATTTTCTATTATTTATATAAGCGCATGTACTAGAGTATTAAATAGTCTAAAGAACTGGGTCATTTTAACCATGTTGGAATAATACTTCTGTGTTCCGTTTGCCTGCATGTGTGTAAAAAGTGTGTTTGTAAAACTGTGTGGTTGTGTGTGTTTTGGTAGGGATGCTCTAATCTTATCATCTCAAAACGAATGACATGCTAGGACAGTATAATACAGATACAGACATCCTTTTTTTCTTTTCTTTTTTTTAAGTTTAAACTGGCCAAATAAAATGGTCGAAATACTAGATGTCTGCAGGTAGGCAGTATTTCAGTAGCTGCTACCGCAAAGTATTAATGAATTGAGCCTTCTTTGGAAATGTTTTTGTAGCATGCTGATAGGTATGCAAGTGAAGGTTAAAAATTGAATAAAGTCAGTCGCTGGGAAATGTTGTCCGTTTTAATTTATAGCCTGTACACTTCATCCGGTTCTGTATTCACCCATGGTGGATTGTAACTAAGTAGCCCACATGTTCTCAAGTACATTTCTGAAATGGCCAACAACTTTTAGGTACTTGTACTTTACTTACGTATTTTTGTTTGATGCTGTTTTATGTATTACACTGTTATATACTACTCCATTGCCTTACAGTGTTACTTTTGTAGGTTAAGTACAACACATTAGACACGTTTATAAAATATGCTACATAATGAGTACTTTTATTTTCCATCATTTAAACAGGCCTATGTTTTGCTCATAATACTTGTGTACTATCTCTTCTAAATGCAAAACTTTAAATTAGAATTAAGTATTTTTTACAGTGATTGCTACTTTTATGCTATTTAAGGATCAGAATACTTTTTCTACCACTGGTATTTAAGGTTACCCATAGAGAGTATCAAGAGAAATGAGAATTACTTACAATCTTTGGTTGAGTACATTCACTATGTTTAAATATTTTGACTGCTCAGGAATATTTTGAAATATGAGAAATTCCATCCATCTTCATTTGGTTACCCGGATCGGGTCGTGGGGGCAGCAGCTTCATTATTACTTTTTCACTGAAAACTGGACAGCGCTCCTATCCTGATAATTATTAGTTTCAATTTCTTAATTGATTGCTAATTTGCACTTACATGAATACTTCAAATACAAAATATGACTAAGGTAGATCTCAATAGAAAGTTGTTCTTATATAATGTATTAGTATATAGGGACTTTGATGGGACACTATAATATTAAGTTAAATTTGAAGTAAGTAAAAGTAGCAATACCACAGTATTAAAAACCCTGCATTCAAAGTACAACAGTATTATTGGCAAAATGTAAAGTATCAAAGGTAAAGTACTAATTATATATTTTAACGTTATTGTTATTGATGCAGCATTTTAATGGTGCATTTGTACAATGTGGAGACAATTCGAAGTAGTTAATATACTACTAGGTAGTTTAATGTATAGCATTAGTTACTTTCCACCACCAATGGTAATAATAATATGATAGGCATAAACTAAATATATAGGGACTAATTTAAGTATTTCTATTTATCGACAGTGCATTGTGTTTTCCCAAAAGTGAGTCTTTTCTGTTTGTAGTATTAACTGCTGTGTGTTTGTAAAGTTTAAAGAAGGTAGAACATAGTAACATTTTTTATTTTTGGGGTTATTCCACCCCTAGAGGCAACTTCACGTACGTCCACGTGACGCACGGTGCACAGGTTTACGTCAGGACGTCATAGCGCGACACCACCCCCTCCTCCCCCCACAGTCTAGCTGGGAAGAAAAAAAAAACTTTTTTTTTTTTGTATCGGAGGAATCAACAGCCGCCATCTTGACGCGGCTCAGAATCGGGATTTCGGGGGGAGCATTAATTTTAAAAACCGATCGGAGCTACTCAGACGGGGCTCAAACGGCTTTTTTCGTGAAGAAAATCGAAGTGTTAGTCCTTCCGATGAGAATTAATGCAAACATGTGAGGATTACATGGGTTTTTATCGTCTCGAAAGCCCACTGTATATTTGATTTCCCTTTTAGAGAGCGCCGCTTCTCGCCGTATCTCCGTCCCGAGACGCTGTATTTACCAGGAGACAGCGACGACAAAAATAATCCACTTCATAGAAAATATTTTTTGAATTTTGCTCTTTTTATTTAAGCCCGAGAGATATTTTATGGCTGCTCGTTTCGACTGCGAAAAAGATGATTCTGTACAGACGTGAAACCGACGATCTGCGAAGAAAGGGATTTGCTTACGCCTTGTGTAATATTTTATGATTGATTTTTATTTATTTTTCTCGAACTGAAATAATTTTTGGACGTAATTATTGAGGATAATTATGTGGGTGTTGGGTGCTGGATTATCATGGGGTGATATTCGGCGGCGAAGCGTGGCGCTGTTGCCTTTCTTTTGAAACCTTTTTCTCCAGGCAGCATTTTGCCAGTCAAGGGAAAAAAAAGAAGAAAAAAAACGTTAAATTGCTCTTTTACACACAACGTTAGGAAAAGTTAGTAGTTATTACTAGCCGAAGGCCGACGAGTTGGACTGAACCTGCTTTTATTTTCCTGCATCATCGTCATCCATTCACAAAATCTGCCGACCAGGATGGCTGACAATCTTCTGGATGTCGGACCCCCCACTGCAAAGCGACCCAAGCTTAATTCACCTCTCTCAGTATCAGATGGCCCAGGTAAGGACAAGACATGCTTTTACAAATGTAATTTACTTACAAGGAGGACGTGCTAACTTGCAATAAGATTTACATCAATTAAACCTGTACGCTGTACAAATTTGGAATATTTTTTTGAGACGGGATGCATCCACCTTTCAGGAAAAGAGCTACAGTGAAGTACACGCATCCGCCAGTTCAGTTGTGCAATGCAAATATCACAGCAAAACTGTACCAAGTCTTTCTGCATTGTTGGATTAAATTGACAACTGATTGAAAATGCCATAAACTGCGATTAGTGGAAAAAGTACGAGCTCACTGCCTCTTCATCACATGATAATTGCTTAACAGTGAGTATGATCCTAACTTTGCAGTCTTAAAGTGTTAAAAGTTAAGTTAAAACACAAATGGTGCAAACCCGTCATAACACCCGAGATACAGAGAAATGAAATGTTGACAGTACATCTGCAGGGGTAGGCGTTAGTTTCCTCTTTTCCTTTGGCACCTTTTCGGACTGATGCTCTAGTCTCGTGGCACCTGTGCATTTATTAGCCACACATGATAAACAAATATTTATTGTGATCGCCTCTCGAGCCCTTCAGAAAAAAAAAACTGTTACCCACCAGCACAGAGGAACATGCTGCCTACTTATCCCTGGAGTTAGATTGGACGTAGTGTCTTGCTCATTGCCTCTTCAGCAGCGCAGAGACAGCACGAGCACCTGAACCTGTGTTGTCTGATTGAAAGATAATCTCTCACCACTACTAGGTGCCACTGAAGGCTGAGCCCCTTCTTTCATTCAGCAAAATGCTTGAATGATCTGGGTAAATATACTGGAAGATTGCACATGTTTTGTACATGCATCCAAGTTTTCTGCTGCCAGTATTATATATTTGGATTATATAGTTGGCTAGCCAATGGGCATAATAAAGCTTCCGAGCTGAGGAAAAACTGCTGCCATAATAAGTATTAACTAGTCCTAGGGTCTCGTCTGCTTCTTCACCAGCCCAACCTACAGAGAAAATTTGGAAAGTTGGACTGTATTTGTATATTGTGTGGCCAGCACATTACATATTTACATAAAATAGCAGCTGATGGTAGCCACCCTCTCACATATAAGTTGTGAGGGTTGTATGTTTTCAGCACACATAACTGGTAAATGGTCTCTTGATGTTATCAATGTTCTAATTTGTGTATGTGTTCAGTGGTTGATACAGAAATATAAGCATGTGCAGGATTTGTTTGTTTGGTTTTATTTATAATAGATTTATTCTTAAGGATAGAATCTTATACATGATCTTCAGCCCTATTACCTCAGGGACATTTTTTACAGAAGGCCAGGTAGTCCTCTGGGCATGTAACGGGTGCATTTTTTAGAAGACTTCAACTGTAACAGTCATCACCCATATACATTTGCTGACTTTTTAGAAAATTGTTGTCTATCTGTGAAAGAGAGATGAGCCGATATTTCTTGTAGTGACACACAATAATTTAATCGGAGTGGAGAAGTAAACATTTCAACCCCTTGAAGATATTACATTTGCAAAAATGTCTAAGTTTGACACTAACAAATGGACAAGATAAATTGAGTACAGCGTAATAATAATTTGATATCTTGGCACCAGAGCTCCACATTTGTAGTTTCTTCAAAACTTAACAAGCAACTTTTTCAAACTTTTGTAGTTTCTCCAAAACTTACAAGTGACTTCTTCAATCTTTAACAGAACTTTTGGCATCTATTTGTCCCACCAAGATCAATCTTGTCTTGTATGAACTCATTTTACATGGACGTTATATGGATGGGGACTCACACTTTCAAGAGGGAAAACTGCTGATGCTGCCTGTCTGAAAAGTGGACTGCATTCACATATTCCTCTTTCACACCAGTGACCAGGGGTTTGGCCAGGGCTGTCTGATCAGGGATCAACCCTCCTTTTGGAAATTCAAACCAAGCCAGTCAACATGGGTATATCCCTGGTCATGACAATTCAGAGATCACCTGGGTCACGACCCGGGAGCAATGCAGAACAATTACCTTAAGTGCTAGAGATGGGCGGGGCTTTACAGATGATTTTGTGCAGACGATTTCTCCTCTGCGTATTTTTTGCAGGAGCTAGAAAAGGAAGTGGGTTACTCTAGTATCGATTTATGATCAGTTTAAGACGAGGCGAGAACACTTCTCTGTGTTTGATTTCATTCAAAGTAAAGTTGGGCTTTGCTGTTGGCTTCACGGCATATTATTTTTAGAGAGATTCGCACTTCCGCCGCAGCAGCCGCACTGAACTGCAGGCTGGAGCACCTAGTTTTATACAGTCTATGGTGAAAACCCAGCGTAAAGCACAGAGACAAAATCTATGTTGTTCTTGTTGTGTGCGGCAACTTGTGACGACTGCCCCACGCATTTCCCACCAATCGCATAATTTGTCCGACCCCAAGTCGTGCGCAATTCACATTTGAAATCGACCCTAGTCATACCCTGATCCAACCTACCTGGAGACCTGGGTTGCGAAGCCGAGTAGATTGAGGGTTACCCCATTCAAACACACAGTTGGAACTGTTTGGTTTGGTTTTATAATACATCCATAGATGCTCCAGCAGAGAGGATGGTTAGTTTAGCCAGCAGTTAAGTTTACAAGAATTTGTCCAAATTTCAAGATTTGTGGCAACCTTAGATAAACAGTTGACTACAAACCGACAGCTTTTGTTTTAGCTCGTTTGTCAAAATTTGCTATTTAGAGTAGAGCTCTACTCTTTGTGTAAACAGCGCGGTGGATGAGAGTGGACTGCCCAGACAGATCAGATTGAAATATATTGCTTACTACATGTGTACGCCTGTAGACAGGTGAGTGGGTATTGATACGTATTTACTTTTAGGTTTTATTGTAGCCTACTTACAGTAACGAGCGTAGAGGTATCTTTCCCAGTCAGGTGCATGTGCTGCGTGTTGTAACACACCGTGTGTGTGTGTGTGTGTGTGTGTGTGTGTGTGTGTGTGCGTGCGTGCAGCACGGGCATCGCTGTTATCGCTGTTCAGAATCCCGTCTATTTTCCAAAATGTAACGCTTGTATCCAAACAAATTGTGCTTGAAGCTGCAGGCCATCCAATTATAACGACCTCATCCACATTGTCGACATCATTTAGATATTGAGCCATTACATTGAAAATCTTTTAGATAACCGGAGCCTATGATTTACTGTAGCCATCCTAACAACACACTACCTGAACGCCTTTTTCTTGTCTCCCGTTTCACTCTCCACAACGCTGTCTTCGGGCAAAAAGTCACGTCCTGTGATCGATAACAGTTAGCTAGCTAGCCTGTTTATGTTTCTTGTAATGTTAGCCTTAGTTATTAATTTCTTACCTTGATTTTGGTGTCTGCGTTTCAAAGCCATCTCCCACGGTGACGTTTTTGGTGGAGCTGTTCATTTAATAGTCGACTCGGAAGAAAGCGAACATTTTGACAATAGTTCTACATCAACACAACAGCATGTGGAGTTAAACTGGACAGGCCCAATAACCTCTGAATAGTTCTACTTGTTGTGAAATTGCAATGTGAGCGGCAGCCAACGGGGGGTGCATTATGTCGGCAGGATCATTTTAAAGGCAACCGCGACTACATTGTGCGTCTGCCCTATTTCTGATACCGTGGCGGAAGAAATGTTGCCATGGCGGGCTGCCACAATAAAATCATCATAGAGGAAACACTGTAGTAGGTTCTACGTGAGAAGAGGATTTAATGTATCTTTCAGCAGAAAGTAGAGAAAGGAGGAGTGCCGTGTCTCAGGACTAGCTGTCATGGTGTAATGTTAACGGGCAAGACAAAATGACAGGACAGGGTCTTAAGAGTCGGGTTGCAATTAACAATTATTTATTTTCATTGACGATTAAACTGATGATTATTTTTTCGATTAATCGTCTATAAAATCATATCCTATAAAATGAAAATAATGTCAAATAACGTCCATTAGGCTACTTTTTTCCTGTGTCCTAGGCGACGTCTTCAAATGTCTTGTTTTGGTCAACCTGCAGTCCAAACCCCCAATATATTCCATTTTAATTATATAAAACGGAGAATAGCAGAAAATCTCGGAGAAACTGACAACAGAGAATGGTTGGAAGTTTACTGTTCGATCATAATAGAAGTTGTCATCTACTAATCATTGCAGCTCGACTTAAGAGCTTAAAACTTCTCAGTGAGCTCCCTCCATTTTTACTGCAACATCATGCTTTTGACTTCAACTTTTTCAATAACAATGGCTGAAAACAATGGTGTTGGGCACCACTTGCAGATTGCGTATAAGTTAGTAGTAAAATGCTGCTTGTGTCTTTTATCGACCATCCAGTCTAGGGTCCATCCAACAACATTACCCTTCTTGGCACATCCTAGTTGTGTATGTGTGTAGGCTTGCTGTGTACTGAACATATCCTTGTTGGTATTCTTTGTGCAGTAGCTAGCACCAAGCATTAAAAAGCATGGGCCATCTCATTTCAGTCAGTTTTGGGTTTGCACCACTGCAGCCACCTCTCAACTTTCATCTTCCAGAGAGTATGAAGACGGGTGCAGTTGCTTAATTGACATCGATTGGAGATCGATGAGAGCTGGAAAATGTGAAGTTTCATTGTTCGAACGGCTACATTATCTAGCTTCGCTGACAGTCCTCAGTCTTCAGCTAAGGTAGCTCATCTTCTCAGAGGGGTGACAGGAGCTTTTGCTGGGCAATAAAGCAG
Organism: Sander vitreus; assembly: GCF_031162955.1. Classification (NCBI taxonomy): domain Eukaryota; kingdom Metazoa; phylum Chordata; class Actinopteri; order Perciformes; family Percidae; genus Sander; species Sander vitreus. Next base: position 18,719,579 of record NC_135869.1, read on the forward strand.
CCCGACACTAAGGGTGCTCCGATTGATTGGTCACCGATCGGTATCGGCCAATAAAGGCTTTAAATAGTTTGATCGGTGGTCTCCAGATAGGCCGATCAGATGACACACTACTCGTGAGAGAATTTTGTACTATTTTCTCTATTTTTTTGTAATTTATTCCGAAATAAGGCTTTATATGTTAAGCTCTAAGCTGTTTAAGGTGTGTTTCTAACAGAGGAAGTGGAATGTTGAACGTTTCCTGTCAATAAAAGTAAACCGTTGACAATTTACAATACATTATCTTCTGTTAATTTTAATACTTATACATTGTTGTTAAGAATATTAAATTGAATATATAATAAATATATGACATGATAAATAGAAGGCTTCAAATAGACCCGATGATCAGTATCGACCGAGATGGCTTCCAGCAATCGGGGATCCGTGATCGCCCCCAAAAATCCTGATCGGCGCACCCTTACCCGACACCGAGACGACAACTTCTCCACTGCTGCCAGAAGCTTTTTCTGTCTCAGTTGACACACACACAACACAACACGTGTATTCAGTAAGACGTTGCACAGTGTCTCTTGTAGTCCTGCTCTCTTTGAAGTCCTGGATGCATCTCAGGGTCTTAATTACACTGAGAAGATTTTAAGTGCCAGGCTGCAGATGGGACGATAAGTACAGTTTTTTGTTTTAAGTTGGAAAAAACCTTATTCTGAGAAAATGTGGAGGCAGATCTGTGAGAAACCTGTAGCTTGCAGCCTTGCTCATCTACTCTGCCCTTTTTCTTGCGCACAGTTGCATGTACTTTTTTTTTTGTTTAAGTTTACTCAATGGATGAAGCGAATCTGTGTGTTGAACATTTTACACAAAGTTAAGAGGTGGTGCAAACCCAAAACTGATTGAAATGAGATGGTCCATGCTTTTTTAATGCTTGGTGCTAACTACTGCACAAAGAACACCAACACCAAGGATATGTTCAATACACAGCAAGTATACACACATACACAACTAGGATGTGCCAAGAAGAGCAATGTTGCTGGATGGACCCTAGACTGGATGGTCGATAAAAGATACAAGCAGCATTTTACTACTAACTTATACGCAATCTGAAAGTGGTGCCCAACACCATTGTTTTCAGCCATTGCTATTGAAAAAAGTTTAAGTAAAAAAGCATGATGTTGCAGTAAAAGTGGAGGGCGCTCACTGAGAAGTTTTCAGCTCTTAAGCTGGAATACAGTTGGATTTCAGGTAGCACCTGGATGTTGGTGGATGCTGTGGCCTGACGGGACACTTCATTTTAAAAAAATGAAGGAAAAAAAAATTTAAAATTAGGTATTCAGTTGCTTTTAAAGATTCTTATTTGCTTCCGTAGATGTGTTACAAAGGAGTATTATCACAATATACCCGGCCTGGCTTACTGAGTCACGTTTGTGATTGGTAAAGCCTTTTCATTATTGACAGTCTGACCGATGGCAAAGACATCTCCCTTTGCCAGCTCACTGCACACTGAGCTGTCGCTCACAGATTAGCAACCTGTCTTTGATGTTTATGTTAATGTGTGACAGTTGTTATGGTGCTCTGGTCTCGTGTCAGTATGTGTTTGCACCTGCGGCCAAATCCCAGTGCTAGGTTTGTTTTCGTTTGTATGGCTGAGTGGGCGTGTCAGTGCGAGACGTGAGAAATGGGCAGCCACTCTCCAACCCTATGGTTCACCTAGCGGGGTTTCCTCCTCCTTTGTCTGGCCTGTATCAAGAACCCCTGGGTAAGCATTATTCAGCTATGTTAGCAGTAGCTGGTGTTTAAATACAGTCGTGTGTTAAAATGTTGCCTTTCACCAGCGTGGCAATGCAGTGTCAGCTGAGGTGTAACTGATTTGAGATGAGGAGAGCGGTGGGTGGCACTGGATGCCATACAATCAGCCACCGAAACAGTCCTGCCCTGCAGCCCTCTTTACCTCTACCATTTTCCTCCCTCTGCTCTTATCCTTGCTATCTCACACATCCACACGATGCTCACATCCTCTGGAAAGAGACTGTAAGCCGTTTGATTTATTCAAATCTCAGTGTTTGTCTGCAAGACCTAAGATTCTCAGATTGTGTAGCCGTACCGAACATTTTTTTTTCTTGTCATTTTGTCTGAATAGCTGGGGTCTTCATAAGGGGTGACCCCGGAAAGTCGAATATTCGAAGCTTTGATCGAAGGAGTTTGATTCGACTACTAATCTCACAGTTGAAGTGTTTGCACTTTGAAATAGTAAAAGATGATCCAAAGTAAGTATAAGTTGCAAGTTGTGTGCCACCGCCCGATTCAGGAGCACAGCCGTGATCCAGTGCACAGCCCACGGCATGATCTGTCCCCCCCGATGAGCTCCAAATCCTGCACACCAGACCAGCAAGCCGCGTCGATATATGCAACGACACAATGTTTGCGTTTGTGGCAGAAAAACAAGAGGACTGTAAAAGAAGTAGAGTGCACGCACCGCAGGACAGACTTTTGCTCTGTGCGCTCCGCTTCTCGTCACCGGGGGCGCGCACCAGCTGAGTGCTGACTGCACTGAGGGACACGCGAGCACGCTCCAAACCTCTCTTAGTTTATCTTCTACACCACTGCAACACTTTTTACAATTACAAGCTACTCTTTTTATGTCTGTGTCCTAATCTGTTGCATGTTTTCATACAAAAGGAGCTTTACAACCTAACCCAAGACTTGACTATGTAAATTCTTAGTCTGGGGCACCCCTAGACTTCATAAACACTGTGCAGCAAATGACCCCAGCTTAACAAGTGCCACTATATCTGCACATCTTGAAGTCATCAGAAACGCTTCTTATAAAGCACCATGTTAAAAGTTTTACAAATGTGCTGCCAATCAAATGCGTGGAAATCAGCCCTGCACAGTGCTTCCTGGGTTTATAAATGTGGCATGAAATTTTCCTAATTTGTTCTGCAAATTCTACTTGTGGAATTTCCATAAACACCATGTTGTGATATGATGAGACTAAAGGGAACGCTTACATGACAACATCGGGTCATTCATAGGTCACAGGTCAGGGGACGAGAATATTCGGCCAGTCTCTAACAACCAAACCTCAATGTATAAGTCAGTGCGTTTACATGCAATTTAAAAAAACGATTATATTCAGATTAAGGCAATACCCTGATTTCTCAAACGTCATGTAAACACCTTACCCAGGTTCAAATTGGAGTTCTCATAACCCGGTTAACAGATGTAGTGAACTCCTTCAGTAAGCGGGATATCCCTTCATGTATACACCTTAACTGGGCTATGTTCGGTTTCAGCATCTGCGCATGCTTCAACTGCCCCTCCCCTCTCTGCTGCGAGTCGTTGTCGTTGCTATGACACCATACAACAAAACAGCTATACCTGAATTAGCAGGCCATCGGCAGAAGGAGCCTGCGGTCCGTCTGTTTCACTCCCCGCCAAGGCAGCAGCGAACTCCAGTAGATGGCTAAACCGATTGTCCATCTCCAGGGCTGTCAGCGCTGTGTCTCGGCAAACAAGTGGAGGGACCGAGCAACCCGAGCAGCGGCCGCTGGCTAACGTTAATGTTAGTTAGGTAGCTAACAAGTTGTCAGTTGTGTGGTGTGAACACTGTGGCTGTGTCTCAAACCGCCTACTTGCACACTTCAAACGCTTAGTTTTAAGTATATAGTGTAGATAACGCAAAATGAATTCACAACCGAGCATAATGGCAGCTCGTTCAGAATATGATCTCGTATTTTACGAAGATAGTTCACCGAAACGTGTTTCTGAAAACATTTTAAGCGACAAAGGTCAGTTTAAAAGATTTTCGTACGATTTTGAGAGGCAGCGAGCCGAGCCAACCGCTCGTCATTTCCGGTAAGTGTTTTAACGTAAGTGTTCCTTCTGGGACAATACTAACCATTGAAAGTGGGCACTACAGCAGTAAGTGGTCAGTGCACATTAGCAGTGTACTGACGGAAGTATGCGGAATGAGACACAGCCTGTGTGTGTTTCTACGCTGTGACAAGAATGTGTAAATGAAACATTAAGTTGTTACATTTTACTTCTTGAAAGGCCGATCGGTGTAATGTTGACATAGGTCAACCGGAAGAAATAGCCAGTTGTGCGTTGGCAGAGCGCCACCTACTGTACCGGAGGTAGAGTTACTCCTGTCATTGTCCCTATTTCTCCCCGCTCATGTATACGGGGAGAACTGGCACAACCCAGTTATTCACTAACGGGTTACTGCTGTGCATGTAAACGCATGACTGTTTGTCAGCTACATGATAAGGGAATGTCTCAGGGCTGTCTCCTTTTGGAGGTTGGTGGGCCAGCCACACGATTTAGTATCTTTGTTAACCGCGCCTGCAATATCTTTAAGGTTCATCTAAACGTAATGTTTCCAGCATGAGTTTAAATACACCTTCAGGAAGACAGGAACTTCAGAGAGTTGGGACGGCACTGCACAATAACACATTGTTTAAACTGTACTGCCTGCCTAATTGTGTCCTCAATTGAGTGTTCATTTAATGCTTCTGTGTAATTCATCAAGGTCTCCCGAACCTTCTTCACGTATGTGAAATGAGTTGTGCTGAGTTTTTCGTTAACACGCCCAGTCTGATGGAAAAGGAATGTATCCAGAATTGACCTGTTCTTAATTTTACAATGTCCCATCTACGTGTTTTTAACCTCCCTAAAACATGAACAAAAGTTCATGCAAGCTAAATGGGGACAAAGCACTGAACAATAAGCCATGTCTACGCTCAGGCAGATAATTTTGAAAGATTGTGTTCTTCAACTAAACCCAGAACATGTGAAAAGGATTTCAAAGAAACAATAGAAAAACAACAAATATTTTCTTCCTTCCCCGTCCTGTGGTTGACATGTAACCAAACTTTGCTTTTATAGCCATCATCTCGTAAGGAGTGGGAAAACACAGTTCTGGTCCCATCAAGTTAAACCTCTGTTGATGTTTTTTCAGTATAGCCAAAGGTATAATTTATTTGTTCTTCTGTTCTTCTGACCTATATTTCTGTTGTCAGACAACTGCACAATATAAGTAAACAATGATTTAATTGAGGCTTGAAAAACACATCTTTTTTGCGACATTTATACCTCTCGTCCACACTAAAGTTAGCAAACTATGGGGTTGCGTTGTAGTCTGGACGGGCAGAAATGGAGACCTTTTTATAATGAGGTACATGACGCACGTTAGTCAGTCTTATTTGTTAGGTAGGCTTACATACCTTTCAGTAAGAGTTCCACCTCGTTGTCGTTCCAAGCAAATAAATCCCTGGTTTTACTTTGCGATTGTTGTTCTCCAAAATATTTTCAACTTATATATCCATGATTTCCAACCACAGAGTAAAGTTAACATTCTGCTTCCTGTATACAACTGCAGTCGGCCAGTTATCAAGCGATTCTGCTCCTTTGCCCTTATCAGATGTAGAGCTGTCTGCTGGTCAGCGCTTTACTGCGCTTCCGCCTCCTCTCTGAACCTAACGCTACACACACACACAGGCTTGCAGGCGCACACTTCTCAGTGAGCGTGACATACTGGGTATCAGAGTGCGACCAAATGATTGCACTCTGGAGCCCTGTATGGTCAGAAAATGTAAACCAAACATTTTCGTGATACACTCAGCCTATATGATAAAAGATCTACAGACATGCTAGCAGCTGTTTAGCACGCTAACACACAATAATTGGCACTAAAAACAAACGATGGCGCTGATTGGAAATTCATTAGTTAGCAGGTATTTAGTCATAAACGATGTATTTTACATATAAAGTTTTGACTTGATGATGCAAAGGTTAAGGGATCTAACGGCTGCACTATCGTTGCACGATATTGACAAAATGTGATATTGCGTTATCGATTATGAATATTGCGATATACACTCACCTAAAGGATTATTAGAAACACCTGTTAAATTTCTCGTTAATGCAATTATCTAATCAACCAATCACATGGCAGCTGCTTCAATGCATTTAGGGGTGTGGTCCTGGTCAAGACAATCTCCTGAAATCCAAACTGAATGTCAGAATTAGAAAGAAAGTGATCTAAGCAACTTTGAGTGTGGCATGGTTGTTGATGCCAGACGGGCTGGTCTGAGTATTTCACAATCTGCTCAGTTACTGGGATTTGCACACACAACCATTTCTAGGGTTTACAAAGAATGGTGTGAAAAATGAAAGCATCCAGTTTGCGGCAGTCCTCTGGGCTAAAATGCCTTGTTGATGCTAGAGGTCAGAGCAGAATGGGCCGACTGATTCAAGCTGATAGAAGATCAACTTTGACTCAAATAATCACTTGTTATAACCGAGGTATGCAGCAAAGCATTTGTGAAGCCACAACACGCGCAACCTTGATGCGGATGGGCTACACCACACAACACACACAACCTTGATGCGGATGGGCTACACCAGTAGAAGACCCCACCGGGTACCACTCATCTCCACTAAAAAATTGGACAGTTGAAGACTGGAAAAATGTTGCCTGGTCTGATGAGTCTCAGTTTCTGTTGAGACATTCAGATGGTGGAGTCAGAATTTGGCATTTAAACAGAATGAGAACATGGAGCCGTCATGCCTTGTTAACACTGTGCAGGCTGGATGTGCATGCCACAAATCTCCATCAGCTGCAAGATGCTAGCCTATCAATATGGGCCAACATTTCTAAAGAATGCTTCCAGCACCTTGTTGAATCAATGCCATGAAGAATTAAGGCAGTTCTGAAGGCGAAAGGGGGTCAAACACGGTATTAGTATGGTGTTGCTAATAATCCTTTAGGTGAGTGTAGATATTAATTTTGATTTTTTAACATATATAAAATTACAAAAGTTATGGGAAAATGTATCAAAATAGATTCATAACAAATAAAACAAGTTTTCTTACAACACAAGGATTATGTCAACTGCCACAACTGGTACAACATGAATAAATAAATGACCATGTCTACAGAACAGGACATGTTTAACTGGTTGTACAGTATAAAAACAAAAGAACAGGACACAACTTTTCTTTCGCTTTTCTGATTCGTTCTGTTGTCTATTTCTTCACTTACACTGTCACTATGTCGAAATATGCACCCACGTGATACGCTACATAGAATTTGTCACTTAGTGGACCCATGCGCAAGTGGCACGGTAACTGGCCAATGAAACATGATCATTATAGCGTTTCAAGCGGGCTCTAAATCGAACACAACTAAGCCACACAGCCAACTGACGGGACGCAGCACTTCACAATATAAACAAAATATTGCATACTTATTGCAACACTTTAGATATAATATTGCGCAACATGATATCGTGATGATATTGAGTCGATATATCATGCACCCCTAGTCTGTACCAAATTTCATGGCATTCCAACCAATAGCTAATGAACTATTGGACTCTGAACTAAATATGTCAACCTTATGGTGGCAATAGCTGGAAAAGTCAGGGGATCACTAAAGTCACCAAATGATTAATCTTATGTGGACCACAAATAATAAGATTTAATCGTAATCCATTGAATATTTTGAGATATATCAGTGTGGACGAAAGTGGTGGACTGTCATAACGCTTGTGGCTAAAAACAAAGGATACAAGCTTAGGTAGTGTTTTACAAACCTAGTCTTTGATTTCATCGAAAAAGTGGCATGTGTCACGTAGCTCTTCGTTGTAATCGCCATCCAGCAGAGAGAAATGAGCAGGAAAAAAAGAACATCTTAAAACGCAAACTAGTGTGATACGCCAGTGTTGCCGCATTTCTTTATTTCCAGCAGCCCAAATTGGCCCTTCTGGCATTCGCCAGAACTGCCAGATTGCCAGTCCGCCTAGGTCTGTCCTACATAAGTCAGTGAGTCATGGCAATGCCTGTAAAGCGGTTGCTTTTCAAAACTCCACGCAGACAGTGTATATAATGAGGCGAAAGCTATTGCGGTATGGTTAACGTTAGACTTCCTCTGTGACAGGCATGCACCATAGTGTTCACTATGCCCTATTGACTGACTGACAGGCTGACGTTGTAGGGGAAGCCAACTTTATTTCTATAGCACATTTCAGCAACAAAACGCTTTACATAAAACATTAAAGAGCAGTTTAAAAAAAGATATTGGGGGGGGGGGGGGTAGTGAATGGTACCCAACCCTACTGGCCATGCCTTAGTACCTCTTTTTTTGTTTTTCAATTTTGCTGCCTTAATCAAATCTCCAAAGGCAACTTTACCTCTCCAGTGTGCCGTGTACTACTGCATGTTAAAGGCTGCACACTCACTACTTTCCCCATGCTTAGCATGGTCCCTTAGACATTTAATATGTCCCTTTGCCATGATTGCATAGCAAATTTGCTCCCTCTCTTGGGGAGCGATGGTGAGCATCTTACCCTTTCCATCCCACCTCTCTCTGCACAGCCTGCTATTTTCTCCCATACTGAAGAGTCTAATTGAAGATTTTCATGTGGCTGCTGAAAAGCTTTGGGTAAATTACAACCGGCAGCAGCAATGTCCTCTTCAGGTGAGAATAGTGTGACTCAGGTGTTGGGATTCTGTGGTTAGTGGATGCTTCCATTGTCACTGCTTGGCATATGATTGCATGCTGCTGGATATGCTCATCATATCCTTGTTGTATAAAGAGCAAAATCACATCATACTTTAAGCCTTTTGAAAAGAATAACCATGCTAAAGGCACTTTTTCTCCTTCAGCTAGCTTTTTGGCTCCACTGTATCCTCACCCTTAATTGGTGTGATTTCAATCTTGTTGGTGCTGAATAGGCCTCGGGCAAGGCACAGGTGCTTGCTCTCAACTATGCACCACTCACATCTGTTGTTGTACTCTGAGACTTGTTGCTTTAACCTTATGCGCTAAAAGGCTGGGCAATCCATTTAAAGCATGTGGCTGTAATATTTAAGCTCTGATTAATTGCCACTACATTTAATCGATAAACCGGTTATTTTTCTCTCCAACCTCAATAACCCAGTGGCCCCAGACACTGAGCTAGGCATGTAGCTTTATTAGCTGACATACACAGGCACACACGCACCCTCACGTGAAGGACCTTGGCATACAAGTGTGATTTGGACAGCAACCCTTATTAATGTTCTATTAATGTTCTGTGTGTGTTGAGTTCTTGTTTACTTTTTTCTGCACAGCCACAAGAGTGCTCTCAGTTACAGAGCTAAAGCTTTCTTCTGCAGCTTTTTTCTTGTCCCAAGGACTGAGCTGTTTTATTGTACATGCACATTCGCCCATGTTTGCACAAGCACATTACTACTAACAAGTTGCATGTTATGTTTCCAAAATGTGCACTGCAAAGTCACATTGTGTTCTTCAACTCATGATTTAAGTCTTAAATGTTACACTAATTCCTACACTTGTACACATCTGTACTCCTACTGTATCCATCATAGTCAGGGCTTGACGGTAACTTTTCCCAAGGAGCATGTGTCCTCCTAAGTTTAAAGTAGCACATAAAGAACTTTTAGTTAATGCGAGTGAAACGCGGGCACTGTCAAGCCCTGATAATGACGCATGCCAAATGGGCCTTCATGAGCACAGTGTGCACTGTAGACTGGAGAAATTCGGTTTTCACTACCTGAGTGGGTAGGCCTTCACCATTGGTTCCCAAACTGGGGAACGTGTACCCCATTCAGAGGTTGAAAGTCTAAAGCGGTACAGGACTGTAAAAAGTTTGGGAAACACTGGCCTACGCAAAGCATTTTGGTAAGCTTTAGGAGCCAAGCCTAGGGCTGGGTGGTATCACCCGAAGTCCATTTTCCTCCACAGCAGTAACGTTACATTGCTTAGCTTCTGTCCCGTTATTTCCAAACTTGGCACAGCTAGCGTTGACTCAGCTAGTGTGTGTGGAGAGAAACGTGACAGTAAATTACAGTAAAGACTCACATGTCTTTTGATTTAATTAAAGGCATTCATTTATGTTATTCTATAATATTGATGGAAAAAAACAACAATTTAGTAGAATCCCAAAATAAAAAAACGAATACCTACCTAATGAACGCACATCCGAATTAGGGGTACAACGGATCACAAAACTCACGGATCGGATCACGGTTTTGAGTCACGGATCGAAACAATTTAGGATCGGCACAAAAAAGGAGGGACAATATCTTTTTATTATATTTATTACATTACTACCGAACTATTATAAAACAGCCAGGGAGCGGAGTTTGTTTCCCGGGGAAAACAAAGGACTTTCAACCCGGAAATGCATGTTCCTTGGGAGTGTTTCAATCCAAACCACGATCGTTTTCCTAAACTTAACCAGTCGTTTTGGTGCCTAAACTTAACTGTCGTCGCATAACGCTCACTTTTGTCGCCTACACTTACCGTAATGTCCGCCGAAATGACCGGCACCTCGCGGTGCCCCCTATTCTCAGGTAACTCGACTACCAACTGCCACTGATATGACAGAGCTCTGTAGCCGGCGTCACAGCGTTTAGAGTTCTTCCATTCCTCCAGTAGCCATGACCGTCTCTATCAACTGCTTTTAACATGCTTCATTCACGTGAACATACAACTGATTTTAACATGCCCTGTTCACACGAAAAGAAAATAGTTGCCTGTATCTTGTCCCGGCAACCCTCCATAGAGATTTATCAGCCTACTTTAAGTAACAGTGACAGTAAAAAAATATTTCACAGTATTATTATGGTTAAACTTAGCAATTAATCCGTAGTTCACATGCATTCCGAATTGTGAGTGTTGATCCGTACGGGCCACAAATCAAATCCGTTACACCACTAATCGTCCAGCTCTACTTATTTTGATGCAAGTTTTATACATAAGCAGGAAAGTGGCACAACATGAAAGTGAAAGCAGTGCTCTGTTTATTTAAACGTGAAAGTGCAATTAAAATATTTTGTCCCTAAAATCAAAGCATGATCGAGATCTCAATATTGATCAAAATAATCATGATGATCATTTTGACCATAATCAAGCAGCCCTATCGGAGAGTCTCCTCTACGGGTGCAGCAGTGTGTTTGACCGCTCTGGGGAAAGTTATGCTAGAGTTGTAACTTCCATACAGCTTTTCTAATGAGATAATTTGCATAAAAATGTTTTGATGTAGACATGGAGTTATAAGACTAGCATGGGTCCGTTTCAGGAATAGCCTAGAATCTAGGCCCTAGTTTATAGTACGAGTGTATGTGGTTGATCGAGAAAGTGATGGTGGATGTGCTCAGAGCAGACAGGTTTTAGCGATCGGAGCAGAGAAGACATTTACAGTAAAGTTTAAGATGGTAGTAAATGTAGGGCTGGGCGAAATGGAGAAAAATTTAATATCACAGTGTTTTTGACCAAATACCTTGATATTGATTGCGATGATATTGTGGGGTTGAAAATATTTACACAATTCAATTTTTGATAAATAATCATCAGTATTGTGGATATAATGACTAAGTGGGTAAAGGCAAATAATATAATGCTAGAACAGTCTGGTAAGTTCAGAAAATTACATCACTTTACTGTAATGCAGCCTTTAAAACTAGGAAAAGACAACACACAATATTACTAGTACAGTGACCGTTCAATTAGATGCCTGTTTGGAACAGGCCGATTGCCTGTCTACTACTCAATAGATTTAGGCAGTTAAAGTGAGTGACAACATTTTCAGAGATGCTTTAAATCCTTAAATGTTCAAATAAGCCTAACGAACACGAAACTGAATGTATCATGTAACAATTGGTCGTTACCTTAAAGCCCAGGGTGGTCCTATGTGGAATTATTTTGATAATGAATTAATTGGTATATAATATTTAAATAAATCTTCTAATTCTCTCTTGAAATAAATACCGTATGCCGCATTTCCACTACATGGTACGGCATGGTTCTACTCGCTCGGAATTGTTCTTTGGTTTCACATTAGCAAAAGCTGTGGGTCATTTTTTGGTACCGCCTCACTTAAATCCGCCATTTTTAAATGGCCAAGCTACTGTCAATAGCAACTGCAATTTTTTTTAATCAGTCGAATTTATAAGAACTGTCGGCCTGCAAAGTTTCGACATACACTACGCCATACACTATGCCGTATAGTATGCCGTAGAAGCGATGAAGTGCAGACATTGCTCTGTTTGGTTGTGGATAAAAGGATCCAGTGAGAGTGATGTTGAAGATGATGTCACAGCAGTTTCACATGGTGGCACTTTGACAGTCAGCTTACACTGAGGGGGTACTATCTGCAGTGGTAAACAAAATAGAGATAATTGCTGGTACCAAAAGTGAATCGAGCCAAACCATGCAGTTGAAATGAACCATGTGCTTGGTGGTCAGCAGCTTGTTCTGCTATTGATTAAAGGTGGTGAGTCAATAATGACTGCTAATTCTTATTTCCCTTTCTCTGTCTTCTTTAGATCTTGTGTCTCTGTTTGACCTGGAAAATGACCTTCCAGATGAGCTCATCCCCAATGGAGACTTGGGAATGGGAATGTCCTCTAATGGTGGTCCAGGTGGAGGGGGTCCTGGTCTCAACTCCATCGTCCCTGATGCAGCTGCCAAACACAAGCAGCTGTCTGAACTCCTACGACCAGGAACCACCTCTATCTTGGGAGGTGGTCTCAACTCTGCCAGCCCCCAACAGGGAGGCATGGTGGGAAGCCAGCTAGGTGCTGTGCTTGGTAAAAGTCCACTTGGGCAGGGATCTCCCAATCACCAGTCTCCCCAGGCTCAGAAAGGAGTTCCAGCAGCTGGACAAGGCAATGGAAGCACAGGCATGGTCTTTAACCAGGCCATGTTAAACAGTGGGCAGGGTCATGGGGTCATGGGCCAGACAGGACAAGTGATGAATGGGGCTCTGGGACAAGCAGGTCGGGGTAGACCTGGCATGCAGTACCAGGGCCAAGGCATGCAGGGGGCACAAGTGGGTGCTGTACCTGGTGTTGGAGGCAGTGTGCTGGCAGAGACACTCACCCAAGGAGGGCCACAGTTGGGTGCACATAACACGTTGAATGCTCAGCAAGCTGGAAACATGAATAAGGTGAGGATCAAAATTCAACTTAATTAGTTCCACAAGTTACAAGCAAGGTACAAGACTGGCACAGCATGGACGATTATAATAATCTGTTAAGCACATAAAATACTAATCACCAAGGTCCACCTGCCAAATGGCTACTGAATGTTCAGATTTTAAAGATGTTAATTAAATGAATGGTGTTAATTGTGCAACCAGAGGATGTTTGCAAATATATCAAATGTTCACATATCCAGTGTTATCAGTCCTGTTTTCACTTTTATCTTAAATTCACAGTAATTCATTAACCCTAGCAGCTAGGATTGGGTACTGTATTACTTTGATTGCCTAGCCCTATTGCTGGCTTGTCGTCATTTATCTCCCCTTCACCATGTATTGATTTGTTCTTTTTCCTGGGTCTGCTGGAGTAAGCAGTCACCCAGTTGAGGGGGTTAAATCATCAGTCACGTGCGTCAATCTCTGTGGGGCTAACTTGGCCCATCAGAAAGTTTCATGGTACATTGTGCTGGTGTGTTTATTACTGCATTCCGATGCCTCACTAATCTGTGTATGCCTGACCACCGGAAACACTGACTACCTAGGCAAGCCTAGGGTCCACAAACAAAACGGAGAAGTTACCTTGGGGCCAATCATTGTGAAGCAGAATTCACCAAGCCACTGATTAGAGAACATGAGCGGGGTTTAGACTGGTAAGACAGGTTAGCTTAAATCCCACTGATGACGCGTTTTTGCAATAGAATTATTTTATTTTATATTATTTATTTTTTATTATTTTTTTATTAACCTGGCCCAATTTTTGCCACAATGCAGTGCCATTTAGATGCTTTGAACCCTTTGGCAGCAGAGTTTTGCAAAGAGAATATTAGTCTTCTTCAAAAATCCCTGGTTAGTTTGAAGTAACCAAAAGGCTTCCATACTGATCAATAAAGGCATTTTTGCTGACTGTAAGGATGGGATTTTTCCTTACTTTTTAAAAATGCATACACTTTTTAAGTCATTAAGAACAGGTTCTTATTTACAATGGTGGCCTGACAAGTGGCATAGCCACTTAGGGAAAGGGAAGGAGGGCTAGATAAAAAACATTAGAAATACATACAGTTTAGAAATTACATAAATACAATTTGAAATACTACATAGAAAACAAACACTTATAACGAGATAAGTGCACAGGTACATGGGTGAGTAAGAAAGGGAGAAACCATTTAAATATTTAGCTGGGAAAATTATTATGTAGAGAAGCAACTGCATGTCTGTGAACAAGGGTGATATGATAGTTTTGAAGGATGAAATGAAAATTAGTTTATCCAGTTTGAGAATATTTTGCAGAACGTTCCAGTCACGAGCGGCAGCAGATTGAAAAGATGCCAGACCAAAGGCAGAGTTGGTTTGGAATGCGTAATTGAAGATGAAGTGAGGACCGTGTGTTGTACGTGACAGACTTTGGCTGCAGCAGGTGACCTAAGTAAGGAGGTGATCGGCAAAGAAGGGTCTTGTAAATAAAAGTAAACCAGTACCTTACGGCGAATGTGAAGGGAGGGCCAGTTGACAGATGACTATAGGGTGCAGTGGTGTGTATTGAAGGGGGCATTTGTGGCAAACCTGATAGCGGAGTGGTAAAGAGAGAAATGATGCAATGGTGAATAAGAACCTGATTTTCTGGTTTCAGATGTTTTTGTTGATGCCCCTTGTTTTCTCTTTGCTTTCTTTTCCACAATTTGTCTTTATTTGCTAGTATTCACTCTTTTCCTGCAAACTCCTTTTTCTTCTTTTTCCTCTCTATCTATCTCTCTCTCTCTCTCTGGCATATGCCCTCTCACTCAGGGCCTTTGGCCTTTGATAATGGAGCTGTAAATCATGTTAAGAGGAGCCGGTTTGTGTGTTACTGTTTGGGTGGGGGAGACAGGGTAGAGAGGGAGGAAAAGAAAAGGACATGCCAAGAAGAAGGGAAACACTGGAGGCCTTCCTGTGTGACAGTGCTGTCTTCTAGCCTGGTGACACTCCTCTTTAGTGAGTGTGGATCATCAAGTGGGAGAACCCGTGTGTGAGAGGAGGATGAGGCCACGCTCGTGTGAAAGGGAAGGGAGGCAGCAGGCAAGCATCTGTGTGTTTCTGTGCAGTGGAGGGGGGAGGGGCAGGCAGCAGTGCTCTGCTCAGCTGTTGAGCAAGCTTCTCTCTGTGTGCCTCCTCCCGTTTCTCTCTCTCTGCTGGGCTGGGCTTGCTCTGTCTGCCTGAGCACTGCTGGCAGTTGGGATCCTCCGCGAAGCAAAGCAGGCTTCATGGAGAAAGGCAGGCAAAAGCAGCAGGCAGATGCATGTTGTAGGCCATCGGAATAAACGAGAGAGAAACTATTCCCTTTCCGAGGCCAATTATGAAATAAAAATGATGCATTCAGGGCTCTAACGTTTTGCGTTTTGGGACGGAAGGTAGACATTGCCTAGTCTATTTCGACAACGTTTCATTTCCAGGATTCTTCAGGTGCCGCCGGAAATTTCGCCGGATGTCCCTAATTTTTGGCCGGATGTCCATCACCTTCCGCTTTCTTTGTGTTGGCATTCTAAACTCCGGTCAATATATGAGGACTATGGTTAACTGCTCCTCAGATCTCTGCAGAGTAAATCGAGACCGCTAGCTAGACTATCTGTACAATCTTCTGATGCACAACTAAATAAACTTTTGAACGTACACATTCCACCAAAACAACTTCCTTCCTGAGGTTATTTTGCAGAGTCACCATTGCAAAATTCCAATAAACCAGAGCAGGTTTTTCTCCGATCCCGGAATGCTGTGTGGCCTAGCCAGACCCTCCTTCGCAGCGCTGTGGAGGTAGGTCTGGCAATGCTAGACTAGACTTTGCCTGACAAAAAAATAACCCATAACGATAATCTCTGACAAAGTTGCCAATGTAGAATCATGAGAGAGTACACAATTCAAGAGTCCCACTGTCACACACACTGAACTGCGCACACAGCGAGATGATGAACTGCGGCTGTCAGGCAGTTACGATGGCGTGCACACCTGCAGTGTACAAAAACAGGGTAACACAAAATGTACATGTATTACAATAAAAACATTTTTTTATTATGAATTGAATAAGGCTGCACGATATGAGGAAAATATCTGTTGCGATTATTTTGACTGATATATGATTTACGATATTGGAGGGAATGATCATTTTTGGATCATTATTCTCAAATATTGCGGCTCCCTGTGATTTGGATATTGCTCTAGTTCATATTGCGATTTCGATAAAATTGCAGCCATAGAACTGAATGCATGTGATATGAATCATTTAGTGACTATTTATATGGAAATAATTCACTTTGTTGGACAGTTTAAAGTTGTATTTTGGGAGGGTGGTCAAAAAAGCTAAGTTAGCGCCCTTAACTTTCTACATATTTATTTTGACTTGACAATTTTGCTTTTAGTAGTCAGTTAACATTGAGTAATTTTAAGCTGTTTAAGTTTTTAACAGCAGTCCCTCAATTTGTTGCTTATGGTGTAAATTTGAGGCACCAAATCACTCCGACTAAGGCATAATGGAGTAAAACGTTTGGGGAATAAAGACGTAGAGTTGTGCGATATATATTTAATTTGTACTAATGTACTGAATCTCAAACTGATTAATTCTCAAATTTAGAAACTGTACCATATGCCTTCTCACAAGAAGACTCTCAGTGCAGGTAAAATATTGATCAACTGTGATGGTATGCTGCATGATGTGTAAATTGTCTGACCTCCCTCTGTCCTAATTGACTACTATAGATGGGGATGTCAGGAGCTCCATTTGGCCAGCAGTACGGTCAGGCTGGGGTGCAGCAGATGGGGGCAGTGGGGGTCAACGCCCAACAACTCCAGAACAAGACAGCCCTTTCCAACAACCTGCCCCAATTCGCTGCTGAGCTGAAGGGAGCTGGAAGTGTGCCAAACATGGTGAGTGCCACTTGAATCTTTCCCAGTCCGTTTTTTTTGTTTTAGGTTAATTAGGGAAAACCTATTCTCTACATTAATCTGTATCCACAATATCAATGTGTTGCACATGGCAGCGAAACAAAGATAAATGTTAAACACAAATGTGCTGAAGGGCATTGGTACTATATATATATATATATATATATACTGCTGCTATACAATACACACTCCTAGTGTGCAAGTTCTATTTTCAAAATCTGTAAAAATGTTCTTAGACATATGCTGTTCTTTAGACTCACTATTACTTCACACGTTACCTCCTTTGCACACATGAGCACACAGTCTGCAACGATTAAAGTATCATGCATACTAGCTTCGCTCTTCGCTCCTAGCATTGCACTTTCATAAGGAGAGTTGTCATAGACATCTTTAAGAAACCTTGACATGCTACCATAAAGGACCCTTTGTTTCCCTTTTTACATTGTTAAGTATTGGAAACAAAGCAAATACATTGCACACAGTTTTTAACAGACCGCCACCTGGTAAATACAGATTTTAAAATATAAGGGTATATATAAATAATGAATAATGAGGTACTATAAAGCTCTGGGTGCCCACAGACAGCTATAATTTGTTACATTATTTCTGAATCATCGTCAGGACATCAGGAGAATCTAAACATTCAAGCGAATTTCTCGCTTGAGTTGAAATATTTCAACAAATACGCGAATGCCTGAGTCTAAAACCTTTTCTCCACCTGGCCACATAGTGAAAGCAGTAGTTGCAGATCTTCATCAGTGTCTACACTGGATCTGTTCAGCCGCAGCACTGATGTGTGCTCAGAAATACAATATGTAGTTAGAAAGAGTAAGGAAATCTGATTAAGATGTCTTATATGTGAGGCAACCTCTTGTTCACCCAGTAGAGCGTGCGCCCCATGTAGGCTAAGTCCTTGGCAGCAGCTGCAGGTTCGAATGCGACCCACGGACCCCTTTGCTGCATGTCGTCCCCCTCTCTCTCCTCTTTCCTGTCTTCAAGCTGTCCTGTCAATAAAGGCCCCAAAAATCTATAAAAAAAGATGTCTTATATGTGCTTTATAGGACAGTTTGATTAATTGTTACACGCATTGTAAATGTAGCCAGCGACGTCTCCACACAGCTGTTGCACCAAATGATAAAACAAACAAAACTAAACACAGGTAATTTGAGAGAGAGAGCGTTCCTATTGGCTGTTAGTGAAAGTTCTGTTAACCGTAGAGCTGCAGCTAATTCAAGCCTAAACTATTAGATAAGAGAGACTTTATTATAGGGCTGCTTGATAATGGAAAATAAATCATAATCACGATTATATTGGTCAATATTGAAATCACGATTATTTAACACGCTTACTAGAGGTGTGACGAGACACTTGGCTCACGAGATTGGGTTCACGAGAACGTACGAGTTTAAAGAAAACTTAAATGGCGAAATATGACTGAAAAAACTGTCTTTTATTCAATCGAAAGTCGCACAGTAAAAAAAAATTGTTAAAGGTTTTGCCACAAACCAGGCATGCAAACTCCTCACCCTTCGGCGAAATTCGCCTTTTTGAAACCAAAATGGGTCATCTACGTGATTTGTGCAGATCCGATGAGAAAATATTTGAGGGGGGGGGGGTCGACCACTGTTTTATAATGAACCAAAATTATTTTTACATCTCTCGTGTGTTCTGTGCTAATTAGGGCTGTCAGCATTAACGCGTTAATCGTGATGCGATTAAGGGCCGAGCCTAATGTGTTAATTTTTTTTAATCGTATTAATGGCATGCCGCCATTTATTAATTTATTTTCACTTCACTCGGCTTTGCGTAGTGCCTAACAGGCTACTATTTTGCCGTACTTCCTCGTAACACATCCTGCTGCTGCAGGAATAGCAACTGATATGCCTGTGCTTCTCTCTGATGCTCTGAAACAGACGTTACAGGCAACAGAAACATTGCTGCACGTGACGCTAGTTAACACTATACTCGACATCAGCTAACGTTAGCCTACCGCTAGCTAGTAGCTGGATTAAACACGGTTACAATGCTGACAGCTAACGCTAAATAGTGTAAAGTGTGACTGTATTTCACTGTAGAGGATTCCGACACCGGGATGTAACAATCTGCAGCTGCTGTTGTCGGAAAAACACAGACGTGTGTTCAATGAAAAGTTGTTGTTAAATGCCCATTTCCCATCTGGTGGTTGTTTTTGTCATTCAACAGCTATTTACTAGTGAATAAGTTATTGTTATAGTGATTACATTATTATTAAACATTTAATTTTGACGATATGGCCTTAGCAATAAACAAGCCATTCTTTTAATGTCGCCAACTGTTTAGTACCCTTCTTCTTTTTTTTTACTTTCTTAAAAAGTATCAGTTCAGGCACCGTTAAGGCACCGGTACCGTTTCAAAAGTACCGCTTTAGCACTGGTATCCAAACCAAACAATACCCAACCCTAATATTGACTCTAGATTCAAATGTGTGACCGGATTAAATATATAATAAACAAATACAAATCTTAAAATCAAGTTCATAAAGTCACTTTCTTTACATTGCTTGCTTTCCATTGTTAATATTTACTTAAAAACAGTTCTGAAATGCAAAATAATAGAATTTTAATCATGTGATAAAACATGCGATTAACTATAGAAATTCAACAATTAATCGCGATTAAGAAAATGTAATCGTTTGACAGCCCTAGTGCTAATGCTTCCTACGCCACCCCGAATAAGCACCAACGAAGAAACCCCGACCCCCTGTACGCGCGCACGCTCACACACAGACACGCTAGGAAACATGCACTGTAAAGTTCACGGCTCGATCCGAGACCTTATTATACATCCATGTCCCGAGACTCACTGACAACCAAACTAACGACAATATCCACTGCAGTTATCCACTAGTCAAGACACACTTTTATCATTATCAATGTACGACCGCAAACGGATAGCGTTACTGAAGTTATCATTGATAATTAACGTGATCATTTACTAATGTTAGCTAAGTTAACGTAAGTTAGCTGACAGTCTCCTCTCCAGCTTGTCATGACAAACGATGTATAACGTTTGTAATGTTATATCTAGTTAATTTACGTTAGCTTACGTTAAAGGGAAGCTATGCCGATTTTCCATCAGTGTTTGTGTCTTTGCACTGTGGGATGAACGGAGTTTGGCTTCCCCTCATTGCACTAAACGTTAACTAACTTACATGACAAACTACATAACGTTAATCTTATTGAAAATATGAGTACTGACAGTGTGCTTCAAATGCACCTTTTTCCATTCATATAGCAAACTATTTACCTTCATTTCAGGTCAAATCAGGCCTTAACAGCTGCAGTGAGAGCAGCTGGCTTCCTGCCTGGCTGAGGGTCTCCATCACTGGGTCGAGCCCAGAGGGCATTAGAGCTGCTCTTCGAAAAGCCCAGGAACATTAAATGTCCAAAATCAGTGTGCAAAGTTTTTCAAAAGGGGTGTTGGGGCGAGTTAGAAAATAATATATCTTGTTGTCCACCATTACAAGCTGTCTGTTTAACTTCAGACTGTGAGCTGGATTACCTTTACTCTTTTGCCCAACTAAAGTATATTTGTAATTTATTTTCACCATATGACCTGTCAGATATCATCTAGAAGAAACTATTTTAATTCAATATCTGTTAATTTATTTGATCTGCTGCACTTTGGATCAATAGACTGAGATTAAAAATGATGTCTGATGGATGTTAGGTTTAAGTGATGCTTTTGACTTAAGCTGCAGATCATCTTTGCTGTCTGTCTTATGCTGTCTCACAGAATGGTCTAATCACGTAAGAATGAAAGGCTTTCCTTCATAATGAGAATTTCATCCTTTGACACCTGTTGTGTACTTTTCAAAGAATGAATGCTTTAGGTCTTTGTTTCACAAAATCAATATTAAATGTACAGATTGGATGCTCTATATGTAATAAGTATTTATAAAGTTAAATGTCCAAATTTAGCATGCAAAGCTTGTCCTTTTGATGTAGGGAGAGTTAGAACAGAATACGTTAGTCCTCAGGCCTACCACTAATAAACAGAAAATAAAGTAGTTCATAAAGTAGTTCAACACAGGTAATCCCATTTAATTTCTTTTTATGACTCAAATGTATGCTATACAGAAATGTGTTTATGGTTAAATCGCTTACAAGAACACATTGTTTACAAGAGCACAGATTCTACATAGAGCCAGCCCCATCATTTAGCTCTCAAAGTGCACCAGATTAATGCGTAACTTTAAAATGTACAACATTTTCTTCAGGGGGAGCATACCCCCGGACCTTCCTAGAGGGCCGTATCTTCACCTTTTTTTTTTTTTTTTACCCCTGACCTGTTTGTATGCCTGCACAAACTCAGGGGCCATCCACACGGTAGGGCTGCACGATATTCTGTTTCATCGTCTACATCGCGATGTGCGATAGTCGCATCGCAGGACGTTGCAATGTTGACACTACAACTTCTTTGCTGCTTGATAAAAAAGTAAACGTTCACCGTTCTCCTTTTCCATGATTGTTACCGGCCGACCCTTCCCCTTTAAGACAGGTGGTCATGTGACGTAACATTAGTCCGACGGGGGAGGGGGGGTTGTTATAGGAAGTGAGGCTCTCCCGTGTGTAGAAAAGTACCATAAGCGGCAGCTGCCGCTGACACAGTGATGCACATGCTTTTCCATGGGTAGTGAAGCTACAGTAGTCAGTGTTTTATGTTCGCTGCAAAGACAAACTAAATCACCTGATTAATGAAACGTAATCACGACATCTCCCGACCATTTTTCACCGCAGAAAGCTGCTACCAGCCAGGCTAAAGCTAACATAGTTAGCCTAAAGTAACAAGGCGTCTGTCCCAACTAACGTTATGGTTCGGAGCTGCGATGCTGGAAACGTAACACTAATCTACAACAGCAGTCTGTTTCTGATATAACGTCATTTACACTGATTTAAGTGCTCTTGGATACACAGTTTGTTGCAAGAGTGTGACATGCAGGCTCTGCATGCACAGCAAACCAACAATCATGATCAATTTTAATCAGTTTATCAACAACCAAAGCAGGCCCTGCTAGTCGACCACAACCTGAAATTTAGAGGACGCAACATGCATGCATTATTAATATTCACTTTAGCCTGGATTGATATTAAATTAATACAATGGTGTCATGTCAGTAAACCAGTGTATTTCTTCCTAATTTCCCTCTCCAAAATCACTTCAGAAGAGTAGTCACAGCGCTTACTTGCTTTGGTTTTTGTAAAGCATTAAAGGTCAACAAAGACTGGTTCACATGAGAACATTTCCTTTTTCATTTTTATTTTCTTTGTAGATCCACTCCCCTACAAAATCACCCCAGTAGTTGAGAATGATTTAGTATTTCTAAATAGGGCTATTTATGTCCTCTTGTAAAAATTAGTCTTTTTATCATATCGCAATATATATCGCAGGGGGAAAAAATATCGCAATGTAAGTTTTTTCCAATATCGTGCAGGCCTATCACACGGAAACGCTTTTTGGTGTAAACGCACGTTTTGCATCGTTTTGGCCGATCGTCCAAAACGAATCCTGTAAACGCACTGCCTGAAGACGCACTTTTTTGAAACGTGGTCCCATGAAAAAATTCGAAAACGCCGCCCTTGCGTCTTTGTTTGGACGGCAAAGCCGCATACTTGCGTATCAGTTATGTCATCGCCGCACCCCTCGAACAATGACTGCCTTACCATGCCCTACATTCTGTCAGTCTGTCACCAAGAAATTCACTTCATCAAGGCAGGAATTGTCAGACCCTTCCATTTTTGAGAAAGTTAATATTTAGATTTTATAGATTTATCCTTGTTTGTCTACCAGTTCCCCCTCACTTTTAGTGGTTTCACTCACATTTTCTTTAACTTCTTGAGTTTTTCCATGTGAACGTCCCATCTTGCCTTCTCTTTCTTCTCTGGTGTCTTCATTTTAATGTCTTCCTTTTCTTATTCCACACATAAGCCCCTGGTATACATCAAGATATTCTCCCATTCGTTATATTTATTAGTTTCTTGTTTTGGTTTTATCTAAAACCTGAAAGTTTAAAGGAGGAGAATCTGATATTGTGATCTGTGCCTAACCTGCGTTTGTACCTCTTTTGTCGTCCCAGATGCAGCAGCAGGTAGCGTCGGTGGGCATGGTCCCTGGGGCTGGTGGTGTGTCAGCGGGCCCAACAGCCGACCCAGAGAAGCGCAAACTCATTCAGCAGCAGCTGGTCCTGTTGCTCCACGCACATAAGTGCCAGCGGCGGGAGCAGGCCAATGGGGAGGTGAGGGCCTGCACTCTGCCCCATTGCCGCACCATGAAGAACGTTCTCAACCACATGACCCACTGCCAGGCTGGCAAGTCCTGCCAGGGTAAGTGAAAATGATATGATGAAAAATTGAGCTTGAATCCAATTTCTCTTTTTTTTTTTGTTCTAGCTGACTCCTGTTTGAATGTGTTCACCTGTTCAAATTCATCTTAGCATTTCTGTGTCTGTGATGTTACAGGGTAATCTTTTGTCTATCATTCACTGTAAGAATCGAACGAGAATCTGATCGAGAAATTAACCTAGTTAGAATTTCAATAAAGTTGAGTTGACTGCACCATGTGTGTTGTGAGCAACCATAATCCGAGCCTGTGATGTGGGCACAATGCCAGTAGCTTTACATGCCACTGGAACAACTCGGTAGGGGTGCATGATATATTGACTCGATATTGTTATCGCAATATCACATTGCGCAATATTATATGCATTTTCCCATAACTTTTGTAATTTTACATATGTTTAAAAAATATCGAAATTAATATCGATATCGCAGTATTCATAATCAATATCGCAATATCACATTTTGTCAATATACAAAATATATTACAAAATATATACAACTCAGCAAAAGGTGTTGATGACGTGTAGTTGTTTTGAGTTCACCCAAGCTGCTAAATAGCTGTCGCCTTCAGCTCTTTGCATAATTGCTCGCCAATATTGTTCTTAGTAAGATTGTTTATTGATCAATATGTGGCTGACAACCAGTTAGGAAGTTTTGTGAAATTTGCTTCCCTAATATAACACAAAATAACCAAATTGCTTTATTGTCAGACAGACAGTGCAGGATGAGTTGTTATGATTAAACAGCTTGATTTTAAAAAACAAAAAACAAAAAAAAAAGATTCATGTTCTTGACTATGTTTAACTCTTTAATAAGGGGAGTATAATGCTTAAGGGCTTCTTAATCACTTATTAAGTTTCATTGTTTCACATAATGTAAAGCAGTGAACTCTTGTTGGCTCTTGTGTTTTATTGCTAAAATAGAGCCACTCTACTCTTTTGACCCGCTAAGCCCCAAATGCCCCAGTCACTGACAACATCAGCAAATACGAATTTAATCTTTTTTTAAACGGCTGTCATGATGGTTTTACTCCATTACCTGGCGGCAAGAAGCTTCCCTCTGACAGCTGTGATTAGTAAAATAGTCATCCAAGGTTGATGAACTTTGAACACTCATATTTATACATGCTTAAAGTAAATGCAAGGATGCATTTATGGTTTTACAACATGTGTAATCACTTTTACATAGCTGTTTGCACATTGTACTGTAGCAGTTGAGTTTTATTTTGACTGCATTTTATTTTACGTTGACATTGTGCTGATTTTGATCACTTTTTCTTGCCATTTTTAAAGTATATCTTTCTTGAGTCAACACCCATTTTACTTGTATTTCTTGTAGCGTTCTATGAATGCAGTGTCTGTTTTTAAATCCTAAACTTTAATTTACTGAATTACCACACCTCACTGTATGTCTTTGTTTCACTTTTATATCTCCCCAGTGGCTCACTGTGCATCATCCAGACAGATCATCTCCCACTGGAAGAACTGTACGCGGCACGACTGTCCGGTCTGCCTGCCTTTGAAGAATGCTAGTGACAAGAGGAACCAGCAACGTGAGTAACTCCAACAGCTCCCTTTTGCTCTTATTCATTAATAAATCCATGTAATAATGGGTTAAGTTAAAAGTTAATAGAGAACAATAATAAAGAATTTCTGATGGGTGCTAAAATATCAATTTGAAAAAAAGAAGAAGAAATAAAATCTTTGATACCTTGTAAACTTTTCAACAAGGCAGTTGTCCCTCAACAGCGAGCCTCAGCAAGTCAAGTGTGTGTGGTATAAAGTGCTGCCACCTGCAGGTTGTGTCTCCCTGCCAAAGCTCTGTACTGCTGCTAAATGTAAGAGCTTGAACAGTGAGAGGATTCCTCTAGTAAGGCTGGAGCTGTAATCTGACACCCAGGGGAGGGGCTCCATGGCTCTGCTATCACTGGGGGCAGGGTCTTAGGACTGCATGCGCTCTGATTGGTCAAAAGGCCCTATGACAGATTTAAATCCCCCCACAGAGGCAGCGTGCTCCCTGTCAGCAATCAACACAGCAGGGAGCAGTGCAGGGATTTTAGACGGAGGCCGGCTCAGGGAGACATTCTTTTGCTTAATTTTTTTGTGTGTACAATATTCAATGATGTTTCATGTTTAAAAAATGTATGAGATGACAATACAGAGAGTATATAGATACTGTTATATGTGTATATACTGTATATTATTTTTAAACATTCATATCTGTACATAGTAGTCAAATGTCTGTTTACCTTTACCAGCTTTGTTGTTGTTGTTTAAGCAATATGTCTATTTGTACATTGAGAGCAAACAACCAGTTAAATCCCTTGTATGTGTACACTTTTTAAATATCACTTTAAATGCTTTATTTAATGTTGCCAAACCACTTATTTGTTTCCTCCTCTTCTCCCTCCAGCCATGCTAAGTTCTCCTGGGGCTAGCCTGCAGAACGCCATCAGTACAGTGGGGCCTGGCCAGCCCAGTGCTACAGCCATCAACAGTGCTGCAACACACATCGACCCCAGCTCCATGCAGAGAGCCTATGCTGCCCTTGGCCTGCCCTATGGCAACCAGCCCCCTGCCCAGGTCCAGGGTCCCACCCAGCAAAACCCCCAAGGCCCCCAGCACCAGCAGCTGCGAAATCTGAACCCACTAGGTACGGGATAGATAGGACTTCACTGCCATTTTATAGGATTGTGTACAAATGAGAACAATACTATAAATCTGTTGCCAAGCCATTTTCTTGTAAACCCTTGTAAATAACGATGTGTGTTTATCAGGCACTAATCAGAACCAGTTAGCAGGAGGCATGGGTGTCCCCTCTTCAGACCAGGCTGGCATGCACTCCGACTCCTCTCTACCATCCACACTCAACAAGTGAGCATTCTCTTCCTTAATATGTCACACAAAACAAGGCCCTTGCTGATATGATGTTGTGTGATGTAGCTGCCATTTAATTCATATGCAGGTTAGCATAATGAGTTCTATGGTTTCTCATTATGTCGTGTTAACCAAATCACCATCCAGTGCACTTGCTTATATATGTTTTCGGTGTGGTTTGTTTGTCTGTCAGCAGGATTAAGGATAAACTACTAGCCCGATTTTTCATGAAACCTGGTGCAAGCTGATTTGAATAACGGGGGGGGGGTACACAATTTTTTTTTGACTTTTGTTAATGTTGGGAGATAAGGCGTTTGTACTGCATTCGTGTGAAAAATGTCAAAATTCATGCTGCATTAACATTGTGAGATAGGGCATGCCTTGGCTGAGGTCTGCGCTCTGAGTGCCTCTCTTGTTTTAAAATGTATCTTGGAGGACAAAAATATTGTATAACAATGTAAATTTACAAAATTATGTTTACATTGTATTATTAATGAAACCATGTATGGAATTAACAAAAATCATTATTTTGTAAGTAGCAGTTTCATGGACTCTCTCTGTCTTATAGTCAACTGATGCCAGATGGGTCAGTAGTGGGAGGTATGGGAAACCTGCCCACTGCCACCCCTCTCTCTTCTTCGGGGGTAAGGAAGGCCTGGCATGAACACGTCACTCAGGACCTGCGCACCCACCTAGTGCATAAACTGTAAGTCCAAAAATGAAACCGATGTATTATACAGTACATACTCAAGTTTTGTCATAGGAAAACAGAATAGAACTTTGTGATCCAGGTTGTTGGTGAGTTTCTGAGTTTCTCTGCTATCTCTCTTCAGTGTACAAGCCATATTCCCCACCCCAGACCCTGCAGCACTGAAGGACCGGCGAATGGAGAACTTGGTGGCGTATGCACGCAAGGTTGAGGGAGACATGTACGAGTCAGCTAACAGCAGGGTAACTAATATAATACACTTTTTTCTATTATCACACCATTACAACCTGAGTGATGACAGTCTTTGTTAAACTTCTTTAAATCCTAAGGCCTTTCTCTGGTCACTATGAGAGCAGAGAATATTGACCAAAACCAAGAAAATGTATTCTTTTAAAAATGTCTTGTTTGTTTTTTCTCATTTTCTCACTAGGATGAGTATTACCACTTTCTGGCAGAGAAAATCTACAAAATCCAGAAGGAATTGGAGGAGAAGAGGCGCTCACGGCTTCAGAAACAGCCTGGCATGGTGGGCACAGCTGGGCCTCAGCAAAGTGGAATGGCTCAGCCCAACGCCATGGGCCCAGGACAGGCCGTCCGATCTCCCAGTTAGTAGCCAAACTCTCTACACTCTGGGTGACAAAATACTAAAGGGGAAAGACACTTTAGGGTTTTGAATATTGGCTTAATCTAACTATTCTGCAGTTCTCAGTTAATACAAGCACAAAGCATTTCTGTAACTCATAGCAACTTATAAATGAACACTGTTTATCCTGTCTTCTCTCAGATGGACCTGTGCCGATGCCCAACATGCCAAATCAGATTATGAACCGTATGCAGGTGCCCCAAGGTATGTGTTCGTTCTTTGCTTTCTTAGCAGTGGTTTTTCCGGAGAAAAGCACTTCATATGTCCTTTTTGGACATATTCTTCTTAGTTCGTAAGTTTGCCAATGTATTGATGTTCAAATGTTACACGGACATGTTGTGATTATTTTAACAGTAAAGTGAGTTTTAAGTTTCCTGCGCTCACCTGATTGTTTAACCAGTTAAAGCTGAATACATTTGTTAGAGCTCTGATATCAAACTGAGCTGGTACGGCGCCTCTGCCAGCCCAGTAGGACATGGAATATTAAATTACAACAACTCCCAAGTATAATAAACATGTATATAATTGTGTGTGTGTGTGTGTATCTGTTCCCACAGGAATCAATCAGTTTAACCCAATGGCGATGCAGAATGCGCAGATGTCTCAGGCACCCATGGGAGCACGTGCTCCCTCCCCCATGAACCATCCACAGCAGATGAACATGAGCTCCGTCCCAGCGGTTAGAGCTTTCCCCTCTGTCTCCCTGCTTTATTTCTTTCTCTCATCTCTCTTTTATCTCTCTCTGGGTCTGTCAGTTCCTCGGTTAAACTTGCTCTTCTTGGAACCATTTTCCAGTTTTTGTCACCATGGCTTATTTTGTTCCCAGTTCTTCAGTTTGTTAATTTTTCTCAGTCATTCTTTGCCTCTTGACTGTGGAATGCTCCACACTTTCTGACCATTTCTTAGTCTGTTACCATTTTGACGCATCTATATGGAATTTGCTTTGGTCCTGATCCATTTATTAACCAGTAGGGCTGCATCTATCGATTATTTTAGTAATTGAGTATTCTACCGATTATTCCATCGAGTAATCCCATAAGACATACTTTTGTTTTATTGAAGAGCAATAATAAATATACAATATAGTGGTTTCATTTTTAGAAAGAGCAACATTGTTATTGCTTATATTGCATACATTAATATTATCTGTCAAAAAACTAAACCTATTCTGGTGCATTCAAGTTTACATTAATTCAAGTTAAAACATCCTCAAAGTAAGGTATACATTAGAATTATAATACATAAGCATGGCCTTGAAGTTGTGCAACTTAACTTAAGTTCTATTGTGGTTATGTTAAGCTAGTTCAATTTTTCAATACACTGTTCAGAGTTTTTATTTTTTGCAGCTTTTTTTAGCTTCCGTGCGGAACACAGTGAGCGGTACAACGTTAGTTATTTATATATTTAGTTAGAATTATTCAAGTTACTCGAGGAATCGTTTAAGTCCTATTAACCAGTCACCTGGATTTCAATAACTAATCTGTAATTAAACCATGGCAGAGCCTAAAGCCTGGTTTACAGCTATTTAATGTTTCTCCCTGGCTTTAGATCTGTTGCCATGCTGTGTTTTAATTCAGCACACAGACCACAGGGCTTGTAAAGGATTATTGTAGTGGTAGCATGCATGTATGCTGCATTGTATTCACTTTATTTTACTTGGAAGACATTGAACACTAGAGGCCTGCTGCAATAATGATTTTGTCTGTTTTATTTCTCTCCTCTTTTTCAGATGGGTATGTCCCCGTCAAGGATGCCTCAGACTCAAGGAATGATGGGTAGTCATGCTAATAACATGGTAGCTCAGCCAGCCAATCAGGGCCAGTTCCTGCCACAGGGCCAGTTCACTGGAGCAATGAATTTGAATGTAGGCTTGGGCCAGCCCATATCACAGGCTGCTGTCACACAGGTGAGGAGACTTGTGCTGTGTTGTATGCTCCTAGCGCTTTTAGTGCTCCTTGCATTTTTCTGTCTGCCAAATGAGTGTCAGCATGTTGGCTGCTGTATGAAGCTTTGTGTTGTATGTATGTATGTATGTATGTGTGTGTGTTGTATTTGTATTGGTATGCTAACTGTCCATCCCTTTGTTCCAGCAACCACAGAACTCTAACCTCCCTCTGAATGCACTGGGATCCCTTGGCACCCAGCTGCCCTGTGGCCCTGCAGTCCAGCCCACCCTTGGTGCCACCCCTCCAACTAATGCCTCTGCCAGCCTGCAGCAGCAGCAGCAGCAGCACCATGCTTCTGCACAGGCCCAGGTGCCACCGCGGCCCTCTACTCCCGCCTCCACGGGTGGGCCCTCCTCCACCCCAACTCACATACCCAGTAGCCTCCCTGGCCCCTCCTCAGCCATGGGCACACCTGACCCCTCCCAGCCGCTCACCCCCCTGCAGGCGCAGACAGAACCCCCCAGCCAGATGCAGCAGCCCACCTCAGTGCAGGCACAGCACCCCAGCACACCGGTGAGATACTGGTTCTTACTGAAAACTAACTATAGCCCTTGTATTAGTTTGCCAGCTCCTGTTAAAGCTGTTCTTTTGACCAAACTAATTTTAAAGAAATGTCAAGATTTTGTTTAGAGAGGATCACTGTGGATCAATGTATCTTCCTCCTTTCCTCAAAGTTGTCCCAGGCAGCAGCGAGTATAGATAACAGAGTGTCAACCCCAGCCTCTGTGGCTGAGCTGAGCTCCCAGCAGGCCTTGCCGAGCAGCACTGAAGCCAAACCTGAAGTCACAGAGGAAGACGATGACTGCAACTCTGGAAAGAAGCAGCCAGATATAAAAATAGAGGTACGTTCTTGATTTATAAAGTAATTTATTAACTGAAATTATGGCTACTATAGGCCTTACCAGAAGCCATTTACTGTTTGATCCTGTTATTGCAAACTCAGTCCACCACAGCCAACCACTTCTGCTCAAATTCCATGTCCAAAAAAAGTAACTATTACTTGTGGGAGTGGCTCCCAAAGGTGAAGAAGAACAAGTAAAACAATTAAATACTTGATTGTTTCAAGGGCTGCACGATTAATCTAATCACAATCGCGATGTCACACTGCGATTACATAACCGCAAGAATTGTGCAATTTAAGTAAACAAAAAGGTGTGCGTGACACAGTCTCCACGTTGTAACACCCTTCACTATACCGACAGTATTGACAACATATGAAGCCACTGTGTCTTAAGAAGCATGTTTTTTATTGTTTACTATTAATTCACTTTACATCGTCTTTGCTATCTCTTTCTCCTCTTGCTTTTGTCTCACTCACTTACCGCACTTGCCTTTCTCACTCTCACTAATGCCTTATTTATGGTTCCGCACTGAATCTCTGTGAATCTGCCCTCTGAATTACGCTACCCCATGGATGTATTAAGCGCTACCCTCGAAACAACGTCCACAAAAGATGGTCTGTCAGTCTGTTTAGGCAGTAGTGTGTTTGTCGTGTATGGTCACGTGAGTATCAGAAGTGTAGAGGGTTTCAGAGCATGCAGACTTTAAGAAGGGGTTGTACAGATTATATTTTGTAACTTAATCACTAGTTATTATATTACACCCATCGTAAATGCCATTGTTTATAAGGGCATACAAAATGTATTATTCTAATGAGAATTTGTATCTTTCTCATTTATTGTTCTATTTATTTCATTTGTACTGTTGAGCAAAGCAAAAAATTCTATTTTGGAAAGAGTTTTTTGTTAGTTAATTTTGCAAAATATTGTTATATAAAAAAAGTTTTTGGGATTGTTTTTTCATTTTCTTGTTTTCTTCTCCTTATGCTCGTTTAACTTTGTATGCTCAAGTTAAGAAATACACATTTCAAAATGTTGTTTTTTTTGTGCATTTTCCTTGATAATCTAGCAAGTAGACGCATGATACTATTAGACGCAAGGTTACACTTTACTTGAAGGTATCTACGTAAGAGTGACATGACACTGTCAAACATTATAAACAAGTCATAAACGTTTATGACATAACGCTTCTGTCATTAAGTGTCATTCGGTTTTTGTCATGACAAGTTAGGGTTAGGGTTCATGTGACATGACAGTGTCATGTGTTCATGACAGTGTCATGTCACTCTTATGTAGATACCTTCAAGTAAAGTGTTACTGCAATTGCAGTATTGTAAATCGCAATTGTAATATGACTTTTTATCCAAATCGTGCAGCCTTAATTGTTGCTTGATTCAGCACCATAGACTAGCTGGTTAACCCTGGTTGTGTTCATATAGCAGGATGATGAAACCAAACCCCCGCTGGTGAAGAAGGAGGAGCCAGATGCAGCAGAGCCAAAGCAGGAACCGATGGAAACTGAGGAAAAGAAGCCGGAGATAAAGGCAGAACCCAAAGAAGAGGAGGAAAGTGGGGCCAACGGCACATCAAGCACCTCCACCACTCAGAACCGCAAAAAAAGTAAGAACACAGATCTCTTTGTATATATTAAGTGTGTAAAAAGTATTGTGGTTTTATATTTTGTGATACAAAAATTTGAAGATGTGTCATATGTATCACAATTTCAAGTAAATGTATACTATTGCACATATTCATTTCAGCTCATGTTGCAGTGAAATCCATTAAACAAGACAAAGATGATATGCAGGGCTTAAAGTATTCCGGCACCGTGCCGGATCTCCGGCGTGCGGCCCGAGGGGGGAAAAAAACAATATTGGGAACTTTCATGCTGTTTATTATTTTCGAGTCTATTGATTTCACCTACCAATCATATGAGAGTAACGCAGCTCTAACGCAGGGCTTAAGTATTTGGGCCTGGTGCCCGATTTCTGGCGTATGACTATTTTAGAAAAATTAATTAATTAAAAAGTCCACATGGGATTTGTTTTTGATGCGCTGGGTTTAACCAATCATCGAACTTCCACCTACCAATGAAACGAGTTCTAGGGTCGTTGGGTGAGTCTTTGCTGAAGAGCGAGAGTGTGTTGTAGTCTCCGCGGTAACTTGGAGCATTTAGACACAGCTTTAGTTGAGAAAGGAGTTAAAAACAAATGGTGCTGGGCATGAATAGAGGACATGAGGAAAAGGGTGGAGACGGGAAGCCGTTTAGCACTTGGTGCCTCAAACTGAGGGAGCCGGGTGCTTCTACAGCGCATGTTCAAGGAAGATACTGTACGGCAGCAGCGGTAAGAAAGTGCTTGCTAGTCACAAAGCTTCGGTCCGCGCACTCTGTCATACGAGTACGTTACCGGCAACGACGACCACCGCTGCGACTGCACCTTCACTGACCGACCGCGTTTAAGTGATACAAATGTGTGTGTGCAAGTTCATAGCGGAACACGATTTGTCATTAACAATGGCCACTGTGTAAAAGCGATCTGAAGCCCAAACTGCCTTGACAAAGCTGTCTGTTTGGAATCAGCATGGCAGTTATTTAAACATAACGGCCTTGCCCTAGAGTTTAGTCTAGCTATATGAAAAGCTATACAATGCAAAGTTTTTAATAAATGTACATGAAGCAACTAATATCAACATGGACAAAATCATGAATGTACTAATTCACTTTTTTGATGATGACCTGGCCAAAGTAACAACACATCTAGAAAGTTTTGTTTTCACAATGATTCATTGTAGGATTATGATATTAGTGTGTGTGTGTGGGGGGGGGGGGGGGGGTTGATGATTTCTTATAACATTATTATTGTTTGTCCAGTTTTCAAGCCAGAGGAGCTGAGACAAGCCCTAATGCCGACACTTGAGGCCCTCTACAGGCAAGACCCAGAGTCACTGCCATTCAGACAACCTGTAGACCCTATGCTACTAGGCATCCCTGTGAGTGTCCACAATACACGCCATACCTTAAT
The DNA here is from genome assembly GCF_031162955.1 of Sander vitreus. NCBI lineage: Eukaryota > Metazoa > Chordata > Actinopteri > Perciformes > Percidae > Sander > Sander vitreus. The sequence continues at coordinate 18,752,887 of NC_135869.1, forward strand.
TTCAATATTAAAGACCCACAGAAAGAACTGTTAAGCATGATTTACTCATTCCTGCAAATGTATCTCTCCTGCTGCACAGGACTACTTTGACATTGTGAAGAATCCTATTGACTTATCCACCATCAAGCGCAAGCTGGATACAGGTCAATACCAGGAGCCTTGGCAGTATGTTGAAGATGTGTGGCTCATGTTCAACAATGCCTGGTTGTACAACCGTAAAACATCCCGTGTCTACAAGTACTGCACCAAACTGGCAGAAGTGTTTGAAGCGGAGATTGATCCCGTCATGCAGGGCCTGGGCTACTGCTGCGGCAGGAAGGTGAGACAACATGAAATGGGAATTTACATGAAAAACTGTACTTTTAACTATATTTATCTCATCACTTCACATTATCTTTACCTGTATGTTGTTGATTAACTTCAATGCCAACTTCAGTTTGTAACTGACAAGGCTTGTTAATATGCTTCTCTGATGTTTTCACAGTATGAGTTCTCACCCCAGACGCTGTGTTGCTATGGCAAACAGTTGTGTACCATTTCCAGGGACGGCACCTACTACAGCTACCAGAACAGGTAAAATTGTATGACGACTCTGCTGAGGGGTAGAGAGGGGTTGTAAAGATTAGGCGTGCAGCTTAATCTTCAAAGATAATACATGGCCAAAGATGCATTACATACACCCATACCAGTCAACAAAGCTGTAAGTAACTTATTCACATGACTTTTCCTCTTTGAAGGGGTGTCACAGACACCACTATAAGTTGTATATTGTGGCCAAGCAGAATGTGCATTATCTGGCCCTGTCTCGTCCTTATCGCTGTTGTGCCCGAGAACCAGCACCAAAGCTCCCCCTGGTGTGCAGAATCTGCTTCTGCACCTCTATCATTCCAATGCAACGCCATTCAATTAATACAGATCCTTGCCACTACATGCTGTGAGGTTTACCAACTTAGGATTCAAGACGTGCAGCAAAAAGTCAGTTTTTATGAGACTTTAATGGATTCCTTATATTGTACAAGAAGTTCTGAGCAAGGTGTTATCATTTGACAAAACTTGATCTAAATTCCTAAAGTATTAGAACTGAAATACCCTTGACTTCAATAAAATTAATTTAGTCACGTAATTAAACAGTTTTTTTTATAAGACCTGCACATTTGTATTTGCATCACTCATTCTGTCTCCATCAGCATAACATTCCTTTATCCGCTCATAATGCATGTTGCTTATGTTATAAATGATTGTATTTTTTTCCCGTATTCCAGCATGCAGTTGGATGGTGTCATGTCGACATACAGTAGTTAGAAAATGTATTTCTTTCTTCAAGTTCATTTACCATTATTAACCTTTTAGCATGTTTACCCCATTTCTGTTCCAGTTTGAATGAGAGTGGCTTAATCATGACCATTTCATCTGTCACTAACATGTACCTCTGCCTGTGTGTGTGTATGTGTCCCTCCGTCTGTCCGCTGCCCATGCTCCGTCCTCGGTTGTTGCCGTGTGCTCCGTTTACTCTGCATTCTGCCACCTGTACGCCGGTTTGCCTGTGCTGCTACTGTGTGTGCTGGCTGCAGTTCACCCAAATATGGCCTTATTGCCGACAGGTATCACTTCTGTGAGAAGTGCTTCAACGAGATCCAGGGCAACAGTGTGACCCTGGGGGACGACCCGGCACAGCCACAGACGTAAGTTACCAGGCCCGGTTGGCTGAACACCACCTGATGATCATCTTGCGAGATTATCAGGCTGTTTTCTCTCGACTTTATTCTGTGGAAAGGAGTTTCAATCACAGGAGCCAATATGAACTCGGTTGTCTCTTTATCTCTTTTTTGTGCAGCATGATATCAAAAGAGCAGTTTGAAAAGAAGAAAAATGACATGTTGGACCCTGAACCGTGAGTACTGTCTGGACAGTGACTTCAGTTTGACTGTCATTTATGTTATGGCAGTGATTCTTCCTTAGCACTTTTCGCGATGAAAGCACAAAAAAAGCAAATAATTGTCCTTGCCAGGTTTGTTGAATGTAAAGACTGTGGACGAAAGATGCATCAGATCTGCGTGCTGCACTACGATGTCATTTGGCCATCAGGGTAAGTCTCGCTATGGCTGTTGGACATCCAGCCATTTAAGCATACTTAACAGGAATCTTATTTGCAGAGTATAGAACTCATACTTCTTAATAGGAATTTGTATTTGCTGGCTTTACTGTATGTTGACTCTAAACTGTAGTTTGATCTTTCTTCTTCTAGCTTTATCTGTGACAACTGTCTGAAGAAGTCTGGCAAAACAAGAAAGGAGAACAAGTTTTCAGCCAGAAGTGAGTTGCATTTAATAGTAAAACATTTCATTCGATTTTAATTTTCCATTTTATTTGATCACAAAAGTCAATGTTTATACATTGAATTGATATTAAAAGCATTTTGTTTTTGTGTTTGTGCTGGTCTTTGTAAAGGGTTGCAGTCGACCAGGTTGGGGACGTACATCGAAGACCGAGTGAATAAGTACTTGAAAAGGCAGAACCACCCAGAGGCTGGTGAGGTGTTTGTGCGAGTGGTGGCCAGCTCTGACAAAAATGTGGAGATTAAGCCTGGCATGAAGTCTAGGTAAGGTTCTCACCTGCTGATAAAGTGTGCCTCTCCTTATTTGCTAAAACATTTGTTCAATGTGGAATAAGATCGTAGTTTTCATTGTGTGTACTTTCTAAATGTAAGCCCAGCTGGAATCTACACCGCCTACCACTTAAGAACTTTTTCTCATTTTAGAAACAAACCAGGAGAGAAGTTGGGGATTATTTAAGTGCGGGGGGGTAGTGACATGCAACAAAGGTTGCTTCAACTGGGGACATTGTGATGATATAATCAGCATCTTAAACACCTAGGCCACCAGTACACCCCCACACATTGACTCTTTTCATTGATGGATTTAAATGTGTTCAATAAAGACTTGCAAATACAGCACAGTTGTCCATATATTATAAAAATATAGTGTGCAAAGTGAGCAAACATGCATGAAAGACCTGACCATGGAAAATATCCCTTCCCCTGTCCTCAAATTTATTTAGCAAATTCTCAAGTCCTAAAAAAAAAAAACTATCTTTACTTATGCTTCTTTGTTTTCACAGGTTTGTGGACTCAGGGGAGATGGTGGAGACCTTTCCTTACAGAACCAAAGCACTTTTTGCATTTGAGGAAATAGATGGGGTTGACGTTTGTTTCTTCGGCATGCATGTCCAGGAGTACGGCTCAGAGTGTCCCTTTCCAAATACCAGGTAAACTACAGGAAAAAATAAGAATGATGCATGCATTTTGTCTCCGTTTATTTTGGTATTTTGTTTCTCTTGCTCTTTGATTAAATTCACCATATTTGCTTTGCAGACGGGTTTACATATCATACCTCGACAGCATTCACTTCTTCAGACCCCGTGTGCTAAGGACTGCAGTGTACCATGAGATCTTAATAGGCTACCTGGAGTATGTGAAGAAACTGGGGTGGGTTAAGAGTAACTTTACATGGTGTAGTGTTTTGCACAATTTCAACTAATGCCCTATGTATCATTCCTGCAAGTGGCTGACAACTCTTGTTGCCCTCAGGTATGTGATGGGTCACATCTGGGCCTGCCCACCCAGCGAAGGAGATGACTACATTTTTCACTGCCACCCTCCTGACCAGAAGATCCCCAAGCCCAAGAGGCTCCAAGAGTGGTACAGAAAGATGCTGGATAAGGCTTTTGCTGAGAGGATCCTACACGATTACAAGGTCAGAAAATGATCGCCACGTTATCTCTTTGTGACTACAGTGGGATGTTCTGTCTCTCAAGATTTTAATATATGTTAACAATTTCGCCACCAGTTATAACTGTACAGTATAGTATGTACGTCTGGGTGTCTGTCTGTCTGTCGGTCTGTTTTTGTCTGTGACTAAGTGTCAGTGATTAGGTGTCAGTCAGATGCCATACCATATTACTTTATAGATTTTATGAGCCTACTCTGGAGTAGGCTGAACATTTTACAATGATTATCACATTATTTTGGTTTAATATTATGTATATAATATTATCTTGATCATTCTGGTTAACTAGTGGTGGCGTGAGATAATAATTTAGTGTATTTGTTTACTGTCACTTGATATAATCACATTGCAACAGGATTTTGGTGGCTAATGGGACGAACTGGAAAATGTAACGTATTTAAATTAAAGTTGACTAGACATAGCGATATTGACTGTGTTAAGTATTTATGTCTTGAGCCCTTTTCTTAGCCAGAGTATTTGTATGCTTTGCATCATCCTTTCTGACAAGACAAATGGTTATCAGCATGTCACTGTGTCCAGTCCAGATGTGTGGAGTATAGGGGGGCTCCCCCTTGTGTTTGGTATAGATTATTGCAAAAAAGTATGAGAACAAAAACTACACTTCTAAGTCAGCCTATAGTTAAATTATTTAGGCTCATCTTTACAGTTTTGTTACTCTTGACTTTGAATGAAGTGTATTTTACGATGATAAAATGTTTATTTAAATGGAGTCTGGTGGGTTTGGCGATGGTGATTTTGGGGATGTTTCTTGTTGAACAAAAAGGATCTTACTCTTTAACAAAAAATGTCTACCTCTGTAGGGATCCTTTCCATAATGTTGTCAGACATCACAATGTGCAACAGAGAAAATGTGAATGTTTGGATTTTAATACGCTAGCACGTGGCTGATGACTTGGCCTGTGTATTGCTTCTTGTAGCTTTCTCCAGAACCATTGTACCCCAAAATTATTTAGAGACGGACCCCAAAGCACTTAATATGTAACCCCACTTTATACTACTAACTTACTGTGTACTTCTACATCAGAGGAAAACATTGTACTACTACATTTACCTAAAAGAGAAATGTTACTGGTTACATTGCAGATTCAGATTTTATTCACAAAATATCACAATAAAAAAATGGAGTAATCAGACTCATGGTAGTGCGCTATGTGCCACCCATCCAGCCCGTTACAACACCCAAATAGCAAAAACCTGTGAGAGGGGTGGAAGAAAAGGTAGAAGGCAATTCAAAGAGTTTTTGTTTTAACTACATTTCATTGCCGTCTTTTTCGTCAATGGTATTGCATGTTGATATTGCCACAGTCAGTGTTTATTGACAGGGTGCTGTCTTGTCTCATCATTATTATCGTTGATGAATTTAAAGGTCCCATGACATGCTGCTTTTTGGATGCTTTTCTATAGGCCTTAGTGGTCCCCTAATACTGTATCTGAAGTCTCTTTCCCGAAATTCAGCCTTGGTGCAGAATTACAGCCACTAGAGCCAGTCCCACAATGAGCTTTCCTTAGGATGTGCCATTTCTGTGTCTGTAGCTATTGAGGAGGAGAGAGGGGGGGCAAGGTGGAGGGTGGGGATGTGGCCTTGACCAACTGCCACTTTGCTCGTTTGAAAGCCATGATGTCTCTCTCTCATGGGTGGGCCAAATTCTCTGGGCGGGCAAAGCAGAGAAAGGGGAGGTAACCCTGCTCCTTATGACCTCATAAGGAGCAAGATTCCAGATTGGCCCATCAGAGCTTTCATTTTCTCAAAGGCAGAGCAGGATACCCAGGGACTCAGTTTACACCTATCACCATTTCTAGCCACTGGGGGGCCATAGGCAGGCTGGGGGAACTCATATTAATGTTAAAAAACCTCATAAAGTGAAATGTTCATGCCATGGGACCTTTAACACTTCAGCAGAAGTAGTCATTTCCAAACAGGCTTAGTGGCTTGACGGTTATAAAGTAATGTTAAAGTATGGATTTAAATAGCGGAGGTATTTTGTCAGCGCTAATGTTATTAGTGTTATATGTTAAGCACACTTGCACAACCTAGTCTAAGTGGGACAAAGGAAGACGGCTCTCTTTCCCCGATCAGCTCTAAGATTACGTTATCTTCTGCCTTCTGCTTAGAAGTGATGAATTTACAGCTCACAGCACCTGTCTGGATTTTCTTTGATATGTAGTGTCGGCAATAAATGCCTTTTTAGTGAGTTTCCTGTTAGCCAAAGGCTCTGAGTGAATTTAAGCTGGGCTTTTATTGTGAAGGGTAAAGACAGAAGATCCAGCATTATGGAAGATCCAGATTTTATATATATATATATATATATATATATATATATATATATATATATATATATATATATATATATATATATATATGACTCGACTTATCATGAAACTTGCCATCATTCTTTTTAAGAGCTGTATTACTACCTTGCCTGATGGAAGTTTTGTGTGTCTGTGTTCAGGACATTTTCAAGCAGGCAACAGAAGACCGTCTAACCAGTGCCAATGAGCTGCCGTACTTTGAGGGTGACTTTTGGCCTAATGTACTGGAGGAGAGCATCAAGGAGCTAGAGCAGGAGGAGGAAGAGAGGAAGAAGGAGGAGAACACGGCCTCCACTGAGACGACAGAGGTGAGTTCTTGTTATGCCAAAATCAACAGCCTGATGCTCAGGCCTCTGTTTCACCCTAGATTTTATCATCCTCAAGTCCTCATTATATTAAAGCTTTCAGCAGTCATTCAGGCATCGTATAACCACTCAGCTTAATTGCATAACCTCATCTTGTCTGTTGTGCAGTCTTTCTAAAAAATCATGTCCATCTATTTCAAGGGAGCCCAAGCTGACAGCAAGAATGCCAAAAAAAAGAATAACAAGAAAACCAACAAAAACAAGAGCAGCGTCAGCCGAGCCAATAAGAAAAAGCCTGGGATGCCGAATGTAGCCAATGACCTGTCCCAGAAGCTCTATGCCACGATGGAGAAACATAAGGAGGTGGGAAACCCTAACAACTATAACATATTTTTTTGCAATCCATTTCCATAACTAAAATGCCATTTCATGCAACATTGTAGCAACTAAGTTGTTTTTAACACTTGATACTATACTGTAGTTTTAAGCCAAACTGGTAGGTTGACATGGATGACCAAATAATTGCACAGAACAGGTTCTTTCTCGTTACTGTACATCTTACAGGTACATCTGGGCACGTAAGTACACAAGCACACAACAGGATCCATTGGCTTCAGAGAGCAGTTCAGATACATCGCATGTAGGAATTGCCTGAGAGTTGGGAATTTATAACAGCATACTTTGACTGTTTTTACAACTAACTGACACGGTTCTCCTTCTTTCTACAACCAGGTATTTTTTGTTATCCACCTCCATGCTGGGCCAGTTATTAACACTCTGCCACCCATTATGGACCCCGACCCTCTGTTGACCTGTGACCTGATGGATGGCCGTGATGCCTTTCTGACTTTGGCCAGGGACAAGCACTGGGAGTTCAGCTCACTGAGAAGATGCAAATGGAGCACAATGTGTATGTTGGTAGAGCTGCACAACCAAGGCCAGGACCGCTTTGTGTACACCTGCAATGAGTGCAAGCACCATGTAGAGACTCGCTGGCACTGCACCGTCTGCGAGGTAGGCAATAATGGCACTTTACCGATTATATGTTTTGAAATCTATATCAGTTATGAATACATTTTAAATCGTATCACAACCTTAATGGGGTCTTCCTTACCTTTCATCAGGACTACGACCTATGCATTAACTGCTACAACGCTAAGGGCCACGAGCACCAGATGGTGAAGTGGGGCCTAGGTCTGGACGATGACAGCAACGGTCAGGGTGGAGAGGCCTCCAAGAGCCCTCAAGAGAGCCGTCGTCTCAGCATCCAGCGCTGCATCCAGTCCCTGGTCCATGCCTGCCAGTGCCGCAATGCCAACTGCTCTCTTCCTTCATGCCAGAAGATGAAGAGGGTGGTTCAACACACCAAAGGCTGCAAGCGCAAGACAAATGGTGGCTGCCCTGTGTGCAAGCAGCTCATCGCTCTATGTTGTTATCACGCCAAGCACTGTCAGGAGAACAAGTGTCCTGTTCCCTTCTGTCTCAACATCAAGCACAAACTCCGTCAGCAGCAGCTGCAGCACAGGCTCCAGCAAGCTCAAATGATGCGCCGCAGAATGGCAACCATGGCTGGAAGGGGTATGCCCATGCCATCTCCACCTACCTCAGCTGCCCCTGACACCCCCAACTCTGTGCAGCAGCCTAATACACCCCAGACCCCCCAGCCCATGCCCAACCAGCCCCAACAACAGCAGCCACCAAACCCTGCCAATATTGCCCAGGGCTTCCCCAACAATGGCCGCAGCAGCCAGCCCCCAACACCAGGGCCGCAGGGCAAACCAGGGCCTCAGTCATCCCCTCTTCATCAGCAGCAGTCCCCTCTGCCTAACATGCCCCACCAACAGCAGCCTCAGCCACCACAGCAACAACAACAACAGCAGCAGCAGCAGCCACTGCTGGCAGCCCTGAAGGTGGCCAGACAGATTGAGATGGTAGCCAAAGCAAAGCAACAACAACAACAACAACAACAACAGCAACAGCAGCAGCAGCCACAGCAGCAGAATTATGCCATGAATGGGATGCCCATAAACCACCCACGAATGATGGGGCCCATGCCGGGGCAGATGCAGATGATGCAGGGGCCACGGGGCCCCCAGGTAATGCAGGCTATGCAGCAGGGCCAGTGGGGTCCAGGGATGCAGAATCCCATGCAAAATCCCCAGAGTCATCAGCCACAGGTCCCTCCTCAGCAGGGCCCCATGGCTCCTCAGCAGGTTCAGGGGAGCCCTATGCTCCAGCAGGGCCAGCTCATGCAGAGGCCCATGATGCCCCAGCAACATGGCCTCCAAATGCCTGGGGTCATGCCTCCCCAGGGGCCTTCACAGCAGGGCATGACACCACAGCAGCAAAACATGCCACGGGGGATACCTGGTAACATTGCTCCGAGTGCCCTGCAGGAATTACTGCGCACCCTCAAATCTCCCAGCTCCCCACAGCAGCAACAGCAGGTCCTCAACATCCTCAAGTCTAACCCCCACCTCATGGCCGCTTTCATTAAACAGAGGACAGCCAAGTACCAGGCCACCCAGCCACAGCAACAGCAGCAGGCGCAGCAGCAGAACGCTCAGGCCATGCTTGGGTCCCAGGCAGGAATGCAGGCTATGGCAGCCATGGCAAACCAGGTGCAGAGGCCAGTGATGGCACCTCAGCAGCAGCCTCCTCAGCAGGCAGGGCCCCAGAGCATGGCAACCATGGGCCCCCAAGGCCAGATGATGAATGCTGCTCAAAACGGCAATCCCCAACTGTACCGCAGACAGCAGCTGCTCAGGATGCAGCAGATGCAGCAGCAGCAGCAGCAGCAGCAGCAGGGAGGCATGCCTCAGGGCCACAGTCAGTTCCCCCAGCAGCAGCCAGGGCCAGCAAGCTACTCCCAGCTCCGTATGCAGCAGCAATTGGCTATGCAAGGAGGTGGAGGGCCCATGGGACAGCTCCCTCCCACGTCTCAAATGGGTCAACCTGGTATGGGCATGGATGGGCCCCAGAACCTCCTCCAGCAGCGCATGCTTCAGCAGCAGCAACAGCAGCAGCAGATGTTAAAGCAGCAGATGGGCTCTCCAGCACAGGCTAACTCGATGAGTCCACAACCTCACATGCTCCAAGGCCAAGCCCAGGGAGGAGCTCACTTACCTGGCCAGACGATGGCAAATACCCTGGGAAACCAAGTACGCTCCCCAGCCCCAGTGCAATCGCCCCGTCCACCTTCGCAGCAGCCCCCGCATTCCAGTCCCTCCCCAAGAATACAGCCCCAGCCTTCACCTCAACACGGCGCCCTCCACTCCAGCTCTCCCCACCCCAGCCTTGGAGGCCCAATGTCAGGCTCCATGGAGCAGGGACACATGGGAACACCGGAGCAGAGTGCCATGCTCCCGCAACTTAACACACCAAACAGAGGGGGGTTGAGCAATGACATGGGTATGGTGGGTGACACGACGGGAGACACGCTGGAGAAATTTGTTGAAGGATTGTAGCATTTTGGGACAGAGAAAGGCCTTGTTCTGTTTTCAGCTGAGAATTTTTTGTACTTGCTAATGTAAAAAGCTAAAAGAAATACAAACAAATTAGTCATATGAGGCCTACAGACTGTGAACTTTCCTTAAACCAAGGGACTGCTTTTTCTTCCAACACAGAGTGATTTAAGAATTGCTATTGAAAAGAAAACAACAAAGACACAAAGAATATATTTTTGGTTCAGACCAGCCATGCAAGAATTTGCCCTGGTCTTTGTGGTGTTTCATTTGTTTTTCATTTGTTATGCTCTGGTATTGACTTTTTTAACAAAACTTCTCGAAACAAAAAATATTTCATTTTATTATTAATTTTTTATTTTGTACCTTTGCAAATTAATATCGTGTTTGTGTTGAGAAGACTGTAAAATAATTTTCTGGGAATTTTTGCCAGGTTTCTCCTCTTGCTCATTTTCTCTGTTCCTGGCTAATTTATTCTAATATGCCATTTTTCAAAAGGACTGCCTTTGGGAAAGCCTTAGTTTCTTTCCTGTTTGCAGATAAATGTATTTGTATAGATCTAGGAACTATTGCACACACCCAAACACAAAAAGCAGGTGTAAAAGAAACCTGCATTGAGGCTTGTTAACGTTCACAGGTGCCGGAATGTTCTTTTTACTGGCCTGGGCCCAGTATTTGTCATGCAAATGTTTAAAAAAAAAAAAAAAAAATGCTTTGACTCCCTCAGTCAAAAGGAATTCTCATTAAGTTCTGAACCTCTTTTGCCTGTGGTGGGAAATTAACTTGTTTGACTGCTGATTTGTGTTTAGAGAGTTTTGTGCATCATTTTCTCTCTTGCATTAAACTTGACTTGATGATGAACTGTTCTCTAATGTAAATCATGCAGCTCGACAGTACTGTAAATATGCAGAAAATAAGAATGAAATCACTGTACAAATTGGTTAAAATGGCTCATTTCGTACTTATATACCATATTGTTAAATAAACCTGTGTGCCACAGACTCTGCTTCTGTTTCTATTTTGAGAGGACTATATTGTGGTCAGCAACAGTGCAACAAAAATGTGCATTATAATGTAAGACAAGGATAAACTTGAAAGTCTCACATTTGAGAAGCTGGAACCATCAAATATTTTTGCTTGGAAAAATGCCCCCCCTAAGTCCAACAACTAATCAAATATCAAAATAGACAATTATCAACTAATCAAATAATTGTTTCAGCATCAACATGACAAAGGTGTTAACATCATTTTAAACATTTGTATTTGTTTTTATAACCTAGTTAAGATGACCACTGTTTGACCTTGACGGGCAAATTCATTTATGTCAAATAATGAAGTATGAATTGATTCAGATACGACTAGTAGTGTTTTAATACATACCAACGGAATTAAACCGTGCACTTAAATACTTTTTATTTTTTACATGAGATGATTTACAAACAGTGGAGAAATTTCCACTTTTCATCGGGCAGTGTGATAGACGCCCTACTGACGTCATTACCAGGCGCTGTCGCGGGTCCTGCCTGTGCTACCGTCGTACGGCGTGTGTATCCCCAGCCCTCGGTCAGTTGACCCGTCTTGTCGTCTTGTCCTTCGTTTGTTATTATGTCCCGCTGTCTCGCGCTGGCTCGGTTCGCCCTCGGTTCCTCTCAGAGGACCAACTCACGGCTAACGTCATGTGCACGAGGGCTGAGCAGCCGAATTACCTCACGCTCCTTCACCAGAGGTAACGTTAAGCTGTTTGTGAGCTAGCCGAGTTAGTTGACGGCTACAAGATGACAGTGATGTAAACTGCTGCGGCTCAATTCTACTTCATTTACCGGCCTGCAGTCTAAGACACGATAGCTTAGTTAGAAACTACAAAACTGCTAAATATGAATGACTCAGTTATTACATCATGACATCAGAGTAGGACTGAACTGACTGTTAGTGTCGTGATTTTATTTGTCATTTTATTTGTCATTTTATAGCCCAAAATAGATACATTTTATGATTTAACAATGTCAGCATCAAATCATAAATAAAGGGGCGCTGTATCAAACTCATAGGTTCATGTTTTCAAGTATGTCTGTAAACACTACTCATGACAATGTTTAGTTGAGAGAGTTAATTGGTTCCTGTATCAGACCTGCAGGTTGGGCAGCAGCAGAGGTGGAGCAGTCGGCCCAAAGTGTGGAGCTCCCAGCGGTCCTGTCTCGACTTCAGCCAGCAGTCTTATTACAGCACCCAGGAGGCAGAGAAAGAGCCTGAAGAGGAGCCTCTGCACACTATCATCAGTGATACAGAGTCTGTTCAAGGTGGTGTAAGAGCTGCAGACATACATCTCCTTTAATGTCACAGAGAAGCTGATCATTTGTTAGATTAAAAATAATCTGAATGTTGTTCTACCCCTGATCCGTGCAGGTAGCTTGTCCAAACATGAATTTCAGGCTGAGACGAAAAAACTGCTGGACATTGTTGCCAGGTCCTTGTATTCAGAGAAAGAGGTAAGTGTGTTTGAAAGAAAGAGAGATAATCTACAACTTAGGCTACGTCCACACTAATAGGTTTCTGTTTTAAAACACATATCTAATGCTACGTTTACGCCTCGGTGTCCACACTACTTCGATGTTTTTGAGCCCCTAAAACGGAGAGGCATTTGGAAACGCTGCTGACCCAGTTTTAGTTTTGAAAACTTTGCATTTTAGTCTGGACGGACAGAAATGGAGACCTTTGCAAATGATGACTCAGACACCCACGTTCGCTCCCTGATTGGGTCTTATTAGTCTCAACGTGTTTCCTAATTTGCCCCTATCACGTGACTCTCCGGAAGAACAACAACATCAGCCTTGACAACCAGTGGTAAATTCAACATGGATAATTAATTACAGCCCCCTCTGACCTTGTTGTCAATGCTAGCAGCTGTTTTGCAGTTAAATCCTGCACTTTATAATGCTACTACGGCCTTCATGTGCAGGAAGCAAGCTGTTCTTTTAGCGATATGCCACAATTCCTGTGTCCAGTGTACTTAAATTGTCTGTGATATGCGTTTTCAGGCGTTGGTGGAGGATTACTTTTAAAACACTTGTGAGGACGGAGAATGTTTTCGTTTTAAAATGAAAACGTAGTAATGTCAATGTAGCCTTAGCTGGACTGACATTTCAGTATATGAACTATAACTGTTGTTCTCTTCCTTATCCCACCAGGTGTTTATCAGGGAGCTGATCTCCAACGGCAGTGACGCTCTGGAAAAACTGCGCCACAAACTAGTGACAGCAGGTGGTGAAACAGCTCAGATGGAGATCCACCTGCAGACCGATGGTGCCAAGGGCACCTTCACCATTCAGGTATACCCATGACTGTATAAAATGTGCAGTCTGCATAAGTTATGGTTGATTATTCTTTTTGACAGTTTTCTGTGTGTTGTTGGTCTTTCAGCCCCATGTTTATTTTCTGTTAAACATACAACATAGCCCTTTTCCACTGCAGGATTGTGTAGGACCAGGCCCTCACCAGTGTTGGGGGAGATGAGGTCATTCAGAGGGAGCAGGAGTTGATAGCAGGAGGAGATGTCTCAGCATCTGGCAGAAATTGGGATACAAGATTGTAGAAAAAGGAAAAAAAAGAATCGCAATTGATGCAAACGAAAAAACTATGAAGTGGTTTGATGCTCTCAAAGCCACTTTGAGCTACAGAGTGACATGTTTCTGTTGGTCCCAGTAGTCTCCTAGATTCAGAGTTAACCATAAACCAATATCAGCATCATTTCTTCCATTGATTGTCCCACAGCGACTTGCTTCTCTTCCCTACCACACAGTGCATAAAAATGACATAGTTGGTCCCACTGTAGTCTTTTAAATGAGGTTTATCCAAAATGTCCCAGTTTCTGAAATACAGTGGAAACGCAAGTAGGAACCAGGTTACTGCGGTGAAAAGGGGCTTCTGGTGAACTCTGGTTCCTGGTCTCTTTGAAGTAGATGCCACCTGGTGGATGGATATCATACAACAAGCTATAATGACTTTTTGAGTGACTGGGATTTTCTGTACTCTTAACAGGACACAGGAGTAGGGATGAACCAAGAGGAGCTGGTGGCCAACCTGGGAACTATCGCCCGCTCCGGTTCCAAGGTGACGTTCTTCCACAGACTCAACTAGTGTTTGGATATACGATTAACAATCCAATTAATCCATCAGTTTATGTCTACGAATGTCACACCTGTATTTTCGATGTATCCTCCTCATTCTGTCATAATAATCATCTCTTCCCCACACTGCAGGCATTTTTGGATGCCCTGCAGAACCAGGCAGAGGCCAGCAGCACCATCATTGGTCAGTTTGGTGTGGGATTCTACTCTTCCTTCATGGTGGCTGACCGTGTTGACGTCTACTCGCGGTCCGCTGAGCCCGACGCACCCGGATACAAGTGGTCCTCAGACGGGTGAGAGGGAGAGAAGGGATGGGAATGAATGTCTTTAATATCAACATCAAGAGTAGGAAAAGGATATTTTCTGAGTTTGGTTCTGTTCTGCAGCAGAACAAAGAGTGAATACATACATCTGTGAAAGGACCATAACCAAATGGGATCCTCTGTCGTTGTCTTCTTCAGCTCCGGAGTTTTTGAGATCGCTGAAGCCAGTGGTGTTCAACAGGGAACAAAGATCGTGCTGCACCTCAAAGACGACTGCAAGGAGTTTTCCGCTGAGGACAGAGTTAAAGGTATAACTGCTGGAGCTGCTTCTATACCTGCAGTGATAGAACGCATTAGTGTTGCATCACTCCGTGTCCTTACAAGCTGTTGAATCTCTTTCAGATGTTGTAACAAAGTACAGCAACTTTGTCAGCTTCCCCATCTTCCTGAACGGACGGAGGCTCAACACACTGCAGGTGAGCCTCTCTGATTCTGTTGTTCTATCCACAGACTCTCAAAATTCACAAAATTCATGGTATGAATACGGTGGAACTTTGCTTGACCAGTGCAGCTGTTTTTAGCAGCAAGTTCTGCATAATGCAAAACAAAAATCACATAATACAAGCACCCAAGAATACAAAACATTTCACTATTGGTCACATGCTGATATTGTGTCCCTGTGTATTACACCTACGGTAGCCTTCACGCTTTTTTCTGATGACGCCGGGCTCTTGCTCTTTTCAATATCCTTTTTCTTGTTCTGGGCGAAGAAGACGACTCCTGTTTCTGAAATTTGGATTTTGAATGTGTGTGGTCCTCCATGTTTCCTTCTTCAAACTTGCCGGGGCCGGGAAGCTACGATACCCATTAGGGCTGGGCAATATATCGATATTATATCGAGATACGAGACTAGATATCGTCTTAGATTTTGGATGTCGTAATATCGTGATATGACATAAGTGTTGTCTTTTACTGGTTTTAAAGGCTGCATTACAGTAAAGTGATGTAATTTTCTGAACTTACCGGACTGTTCTAGCTGTTCTATTATTTGCCTTTTCCCCACTTAGACATTATGTCTACATTACTGATGATTATTTATCTAAAATCTAAGTGTAAAGATATTTTGTTAAAGCATCAATTGTCAACCCTAGAATATAGCCGCAGTATTGGTATCGAGGTATATATTTAGATATAAGCCAATTTATAAATAAAGGTGAAGCGCACACTACACAACAGTGGCTGCTTGTTCATGTTGCGCAATTGAATAAGCTGATTAGTGATTTAACTTGTCCGAAGTATGGTATGTCAGGGCTAAAAATTAATATAGATCCACAGAATCCTGGGTTCTGTAGCAGTTTATTGCTCGAGTGCTGTCTGTGCAAAGGTGACAAGGACCGCAGGAGCCTGTACACGTCTATGCGACTTCGAGATGAGTCCAGGAACGATGTCGCATTTGATGTGAATGTGCGAATGGTCCTCTTGGCACACGAGTTAGGATTGGGATATGCAGCTCTCAGAAAAATCAGCAAGGTGTTGGGGCTCCCTGGCCTTCACCTTAAAACTTATCAGAGGCACGGCAAGAGAGTGACAGGTATGGAAGCAGTCTGTAGAATTTCTAATGTCAGAAATAGCCCAATACGTGTGGCTGTTACAACAATATTTGTTTTATAAGGATGGATTTATAAGAATAGAATAAAGTGCCATCTCATTCATTATGTTGTGTTGGTCGGTTTTACTTTTACAGTGCAGATTTTTGTGTACTGTATCTATAAAAACAAACCAAATTAAATGAACAGTTATTGATACAATACACATTTCATTTTAGCAGCAGAAACTGAGAGGAGTCTGGAGTCGCTGCACAGGACCAGGGAGCAGGTCAGGCAGGCCTATGCGGATGTTGATGCAGATGTGGCAGAGTTGCTGAGGGAGGATGCAGATGCAGTCATAAATATCAGTGTGTCTTTTGATGGCACTTGGCAGAAAAGAGGGTTCACATCACACAGGACTGGTGATCGACTTTGAGGTTCTATCCTCCTATTGCCACGCGTGTGCCCTTAAAGAAGCTGCCAGGCATGAGGGAAAGATTACAGATGAGGAAATTGACAGCTGGAGAGAAACGCACAAAATCTTAGGGGCTCAAGCAAGGCTATGGAGCAGGAGGCAGCGAAGAAGATGTGGGCCAGGTCGGTGAGTCGCCACCAGCTGAGATATATTCAGATGCTGTGAGGTGGTGTCAGACAGTGCTGCATTCAGGGAGGTGGTAACCCTCAACCCATACCCTGGGCATGAGGTAGTGAAATTAGAATGCATCAACCATGCCCATAAGTGTATGGGCACAGCACTACAAAAATTAAGTGCTGAACGCAAATTGGGGTGGAAGGGTCTGGGAAAATGAACGGCCAACAAATGTAAAACATTACAAAATTATTACAGGGGGCAATTCTAAATAACCAGGGTTCCCTAGACAAAATGAAGAATGAGATCTGGGCTGGTCTCCTCCACAGCATGTCCTGTGAAGAAGTCCCCTTGCACACCAGGTGCAACCTGTCCTGGTGTTGGTATAGGAGAGCGGAGGAAAATGGAGAAACTCCAGAAAGCCACAGGCTCCATGCAGGAAACTTTTTGTCTCGGGAGGTGGGCCAGAAGCTGATCCCCGTGTACCACCGCATGTCAAGTGACAGCCTGCTGCAGCGCATGCAGCATGGTGGCACTCAAAATGCGAATGAGTGCCTCAACTCAGTCATATGGGCCCGCTGTCCAAAAACAGTATTTGTGGGTAAGAGTAGGGTTGAGGCAGCAGCAAGTATGGCCATTTCAACTTTTAATGAGGGGGGGCTCTGCCATGCTTGCCATTATGGATAAGCTTTGGCTGGAAAGCACTGTCGTTACCGTCACCACCATCAGGGAAACCGACATGCTGAGGATCGCAAAAGCCGAATCCATCCAGTCTGAGAGTGCAAAACGTTGCAGAAAGACTCTGAGCACAGCTAAAAAGTTGAAAAGGCATCAGCAAGAGAGGGATGAGGGGTCTACATGTGGTGCAGGCATGGAGAGCTAGGCTTTCAACCCTCATGGGTGAACTTTGTGTTCTGTGTGGACATTGTGTGTTCCGATGGACATAGAAGACTAGAGTTGCAGTTCTGATGATAAGTTTGTGTGTCTATAGTTGTGGTTCTCTGTGGTAAGTTAAAGGTCTTATTTGGCAATGTTGTTTTATTCAGTTGTTATTGTTCATGTGCTAGACATGGTATACATTGTTATAAACAATTACTTGGCCAGTTGTTTTGCTTGTTAGCAATGTTTTCATATAGAAATGTGTGGAATTTTACAATATAAATCTTTAAAGCCTGTTCTCTCAAAATGACTTTGAGTCCGGAATCTCCACTTCAGTAACACCTGTATACACCAAACCTTCCAGTCTTGTACCTAGTTATATTATGAAGACATTTACAGAGGGATTTGTACATATATTATTATTAGCCTCATTTATATAACATTTAATTCTAAAAAACATGGGGAAAATTGATTTTTTTTTTTTTTTTAAGGCTATTGACAGTATATTCTGATTTACAGGATAACAAAAGTAGATATCCATAAATCCCTCTGTAATTCTTTTTCCCCCCATCTAATATGTGAACGCAATGAAAAAATAATTTTGAACCTGGCTTTATCCAATACTCAAATTTCATTTCTTTTTATATATGCAAATTAGCGCATTTGTAATTAGATAATGCCTAATTTGCATATTTAAACATTAAATTACAGAAAACTTGTAATACTTTTTTTCTCATCTTAATGTAAGTAATCAACTGGGAAAGTTTCATGGTGATATCTGCTAGTGAAAAATGTTACCCTGTTCATCTGTAGTGTCATCTACATCTGGAGTTAGGTATCACTGCAATACTTTAAAATGTATTTATGTGGGATTTTTTCTTTTCTTTATTATTAATGGTTGTTTGGCCTCTGTCTTCCATCAGGCTTTGTGGATGATGGAGCCTAAGGAAATTAGTGACTGGCAGCATGAGGAGTTCTACCGTTACGTCGCCCAAGCCTACGACAAGCCTCGCTACACGCTGCACTACCGTGCCGACGCCCCGCTCAACATCCGGAGCATCTTTTATGTCCCTGACACGGTGAGCAGCTCAGGACTGGCACAGTGTCGACACTTCAAACTGTTTTTGTTTCACTGCTGAGCGGAAAATCTCACCAGCCAACTTAAAGTGAATGTTTCTGTTTCACATCCCCCCCACTCAGCTAATCTGGGATTGGAATCGGCAACTTTCCAGTCCATAAATGTCACAACAACCGCTAAAATAATGCCAACCTGTGTGAAAGATCATGTTATGTAACACAATTTGTTTTGTCGGTGGTAGCGAGTACCCATTAATTTATCTTTATTACAAATAATGTATTTGTCAACAGAAGCCGAGCATGTTTGATGTGAGCAGGGAGATGGGCTCCAGTGTGGCTCTGTTCAGCAGGAAGGTCCTGATCCAGACCAAAGCGACTGACATCTTGCCCAAGTGGCTGCGCTTCCTCCGAGGTCTGGATCCTTCCAAGTGCCTCCACCTGCTCCTGGTGGAGCTGCTTGTTTTTACTCTACTGTTTCTAAATGCATGATTATATGACTTTCAGTGCTGAGCTGAACATTGTCTGTGTGTGTGTGTGTAGGTGTGGTGGACAGCGAGGACATCCCGCTGAATCTGAGCAGAGAGCTGTTGCAGGAGAGCGCCCTCATCAGGTAAAACACCAGTTTTGCCCCGTCGACTGTGAAACTCACCTTGTTTGTTTTTTGTATTTAAGGTATCATCACAATTTTTTTTTTTTTTTGGAGGATTTACTCATAAATTCATAATGCATTTCTCAGTTCTTTTACTTGTATTCATTTTTTTTACCCTCACCTCTGGCTTCAGGAAGCTCCGTGACGTGTTGCAGCAGAGGGTGATCCGCTTCCTGCTGGACCAGAGCAAGAAGGAGCCAGAGAAGTACAACAAGTTCTTTGAGGACTACGGCCTCTTCATGAGGGAGGGCATCGTCACCACTCAGGAACAAGACGTCAAGGTGACTTTGAAAAAAACGGGAAAAACGTGATTATGTGATTGCATAGTTCAATGCATAATCAGCCAAAAGTTCCCATATTTATGCGGGGGCCGCATTTTTTCAAATACGCCGCACTTTCGCCGCATAAATTGCCAATTTCCGCGCAAAATATGCGGGGCTTGCATGATTTCATAATCCCCGCATTTTCGTTGCAAAAAAAGTCACATATATCTTAGCAGAAAGTTGTTGCGTTTACTTCACACAAGAACAGCCATTTTCCCCTGTTGCCAAGGGAACGGTATGAAGTGACGTAATTACACGACGTGAAGATCATCGAAAAGCTGCGAACCCCCGCGATGAAGCCATGATGGAACCGCAGTTTTTGCAAGTTCCCGCAATTTCATCACATAAAATTGCATAAATATCCCGCATATTCCATCGCATTTTTTAAGAAAACGTGCCGCATAATCAAGGATTTTTGCCCGCAACAATCACAAAAAAACTCTGCATTTTTCTGGAAGGACTGACAAATGTAAAAAGTAGGTCTGTCAATCAATTAAAAAATGTAATCTAATTAATTACATACTCTGATTAATTAATCAAAATTAATCGCATACATAATTAACGGTGCCTGAACCGATACTTTTTAAGAAAGTAAAAAAAGAAAAGAAAAAAAAAGGGTACTAAACAACAGTTGGTGACATTAAAGAACGGCTTGTTTATTGCTAAGGCCATATGGTCAAAATTAAATGATTTAATAATAATGTATAACATTAACAATAACTTATTTTACTAGTAAATTGCTGTTGAACGACAAAAACAACAACCAGATAGGAAAAGGACATTTACAATAACTTCAAATGCACCACGAGGCTGTACGCACCGTGTGTGTTGTTTCTCCGACGGCAGCTGCAGATTGTTACATCCCGGTGTTGAATCCTCTACAGTAAAACACAGTCACACTTTACACAGTTTAGCGTTAGCTGTCAGCATTTTTTAACCGTGTTTAATCCAGCTACTAGCTAGCGGTAGGCTAACGTTAGCTGCTGTTGAGTATTGTGTTAACTAGCGTCACATGCAGCGGGATTTGTGTTTCCTGTAACGTCTGTTTCAGAGCAGTAGAGAGAAGCGCAGACATATCAGTGGCACCAGATTTTCGTCTGTATGCAAACGTCAATATGGAATGGATTAATCTGCGTTAATTTTTTTAACGCGTTATTTTTTCTCAGATTAATTCGAAATGAACGCGTTATTTTGACAGCCCTAGTAAAAAGCAGTGGGAATATGGTATCCTGAATATGACTGCAATACTGTTTGACCCTCCATGCTGTCTCTGCACAGGAGGATATTGCAAAGCTGTTGAGGTTTGAGTCTTCTGCTCTGCCAGCGGGCCAGCACACCAATCTGATGGAGTACTCCTCCCGCATGAAGGCTGGCACACGCAACATCTACTACCTGTGCGCCCCCAACCGCCATCTTGCAGAGCACTCCCCCTACTATGAGGCCATGAAACAGAAAGACATGGAGGTGAGCAAGTGGTGTGAAATCAATGTTTAACCTCCGATATAAGAAAAAAAAAAATCTCAAATATTTTGTAGCACCTCACAGAGGGCAGTTTATAACATTATTCCCGTAAATCAATTGAGCTGTTAACGGAAGTCAGTCGGCTCTTATTTTCCAGTTGCATTGTTGGCCATGTTCCTATTGATGTATTCTTCCGTTCCATGTCCCTTTCACACTTGTGTAAGAATTTTCTTTTTTAATTTTACATAGAAAGATATAATTCATTTAAATCTAAAATGTCTTTGCTTACAGTGAAAATCTGAGCCACTTTGTGGCTTGAACTTTAATGTACCGTGTTTACTGTATCAGTTGGCCTTTGTCCAGATGAATGCATAGGTATTTTAATTCCTAACATATTAGAGCAGAGATCTTCAACAGGGGGTCGGGGACCCCTAGGGAGTCCTCAGTTACTGCAGGGGGCCACCAAATTATGATTTTTTTTTTTGAAAGTTAAAAAAAAGTAATATGTAACATTACTGGATGACATGGACATGGATTCAACATTTTATTGGCAAATATAAATTAGCCTATTTGTGAAAAAAACTATGATAGGCTTACTGGTCTATAGGTAAGAAGTAGTCACTAAGGTAGACACCCACAGATGCAGTTAATTCTAAGCATTCACTGTGCCACATGTATGTTTAACATTTAAACATGCCAACAATTTATTAGCTTAGTATTCAATGCACTAAAAAGGTATGTATAAAGGCCTTAGGCCGCCATACATGTTATTGTAGGCCCAGTTTTATATTGTCAAATGAGAATAAAAGAGACAATATGGCGGTTCTGCCACTGAAAAGCTGATTAAAAGCTGTTCATTAAGGGTGAAAACTGCTGTGGAAATTTCACTTGGGTCTTTCGTGTACGTGCAGGTGCTGTTCTGCTACGAGCAGTTTGATGAGCTGACCCTGCTCCACCTCAGGGAGTTCGACAAGAAGAAGATGATCTCCGTGGAGACTGACATCGTGGTGGATCATTACAAAGAGGAGAAGTTTGAAGACAGCAAGCCCGGTTTGCTCCTCTCTCATATCTCCAATTAAAGCTGAGCAGTGTAGCAGGACAACTCCGTGTCATGGTTGTAGTCCTCACTCCTGTTCATTGCCTTTTCTCTCCTGCAGCCTCTGAGCGCCTGACGCAGGAGCAGGCCGATGACCTGATCTCCTGGATGAAGAATGCCTTGGGCCCCCGAGTCACCAACATAAAGGTAAAGCTTACATGTGTCAAGGACTCAAAAGAAATCGGATCAGTCGTGGATTCAAATAATTGTGAAATTGTTTTTGTTTTTTTTCCATGTCAGATCTCTTTTAAGTTGATCTCATATTTGGTCTGAAAAATGTCACGTTGCATAATACTTTTTTTTCTTCTCATCTGGCCCCTAGCTGACTCCACGCCTGGACACCCACCCAGCTATGATCACAGTGCTGGAAATGGGTGCTGCACGCCACTTCCTCCGCACCCAGCAACTGGCTCGCACTCCTGAGGAGAGGGCTCAGATACTGCAGCCCACACTGGAGATCAATGCAGGGTGAGAGAGAGTATTTTACAAGATGGAATAAAAGAAAATTACTTTAAATGTGTTTTTGTGTCCAGCTCTCACTATCTTGTACTTCTTTTTACCATCTGACAGACATGATCTGATCAAGAAGTTGCAGGCACTGAAGGACACAAACTCTGAACTGGCTGGACTGCTACTGGAACAGGTACTGTGGGTTAGAGCTGCTTATGGAAAACATCATTTATAGTAAGAAGACCATTATTAGTTTGCTGATCTGCTCCAGCAAATTCAAAAAAATGCCTCATTGTTGTCTTGATAAGTTCAACAGTTTCCATTAGTCCAACAATAAGGTCATATCGTACTGTTTTTCTAAGAGTTGCTGGAAAGTTTAGTTTAGTTACTGGTCAGGAAACTCAACATGTCTGCATAAGTTTCACATTTGAAAGCATTTCAGCTGCTCAAAAAGGGCATAATCCCTCCTGCTCCTGGTAGACTTTTACTTTGAAACATGTGCAGGAAGTCTTGAGTTATTGACAACAGCTTACACAGCACTCAAAGAGTAGAAGTGAATGATTACTGTCAGAAGAAACCATTCACAATTTGACATTAAAATTGTCTGTTCTGGCAGCACATAATCAACTTTTTGTGGGATATTTTTGTCTCTTAAAGTGAGTTGCTAATTGGCTTGAAGTCTTACCAGTGCAGTTTCACACCATTATTTCTCTTCATCTATATTTTGCAGATCTATGATAACGCCATGATCACAGCAGGCCTGAACGACGATCCCCGACCGATGATTTCCCGCCTTAACGACCTGCTGACTAAAGCTCTGGAGAAGCACTGAGAGCTGTTTACAGACATGAGCAGTGCAGACTGACTTGGTTTTGATGACAGTGGACTGAAGCATTTACAGCAGCTGAAGCTGGAGAACTGCAGGCCTGGAACCATAAAATCACATCTCCCCCCTCTGGAGTACTTGTAAAGGCTTTTAAAGCTCAGATGGAGTGACAATTAACTGCTGAAAGCTTTGTACACTTGTATGTATGTCTTTATGCTCTGTGTTCAGCACCATTTCTTCAGGCTCGTCCACATCTTCAATAATATGGATGCAAACAATGTAGAGATGAAGTGGGGAAAGCAGGCAAAAGTAAAAAAGAGATGCATTAAAATATTTGTCATGCTAAAAAAAGTTTCATTCTAAAGTG